>NW_020214717.1:785761-801512 GCF_003070985.1 Temnothorax curvispinosus
ATGTACAAATATAATATATAAATATATTTAAAATTAATAAGTTTTGTAAATAAACAATTACTTACGCGATAGAGATTAACGCTCAACGACAATACTCCAAATGGTAATAGTACTGAATATGCCCATGTATAATGTACCTTCAACATTTCGATAAACCTTAAATAACGATAAATTTTAAATGCGCGTAGAGAAAATATATAGTCACGCAAGTGACTGTTGCCAATTACGTATGCTAATGATTTATATGATTTATAAATTTTAGACATTTTATAGCCTGATTTATTAAAAAATTAGAAGATTCGAAAAGAAATCGCACTATGGAATAAAGAAACTTCTAATCATATTAATGACAATCACGAACTCGATTGCTTTTTTGTACATATTGAAGCCACTGATTATTCCTTGACATATTATCGAACTTCTCTCGATGGGAGATGCAATACCTCGCATCGTATTTTTGTGTAGTGCTTGTTCTATGCGACAGCTGAAATTGATAATGTAACTGCAACACATGTTTGCACAAACGTCGTTAAAATTAATCGATTTATTTTTTGAAGCCCCGAACTTTACTTTACCTGGCTATTTCAAATAAACCGCACACATGTTGTATGTATGTCATATTAAGTGTTTCGGTAGCTACCACTGTGGTTAGACCAGACAGGACAACAAGACATAAAAACAACAAAATTAGAAAAAAATACTTTTGATGATCTATAAAACATTCTATTAGGACCGGAAATTGTCGTACACGAGATTCATTTTTATTGGATATCATGTCCAAAAGAAAGTTTGATAGAAACTGTATCAGAATGAAGCAAGAAATAGATATATAGATGAACACTGTAATTAAACGATTAAAGTCTGAATTTGTATTAGTAACCGAATTTAGAGCGCGGAAGAATTATTCAAGATATTGCTTACATGTTGTAATTAATGTAATGAATCTTCCGATAGCTGAATATTCTTTTATTATTTTAATTTCTTGCATGTTGTTTAATTCAGCCCAATCACAACGCACTCGATCCATAAAGTATCGCATCTGCATGCGTTCATAAATGATTATTTAATTTTTCCGAAAATATTTCATATGTGGTATTGATAATAATCGCTTTTCCCAGAAGTTTCGCTTTGAGTATTTGCATTTTATATCGAACGCTCTTACCTGTCTTATATTTAAACACAGCATATTATATTTTAATGCATAAGATAACCATGAGATGCTGTACGCGAGAACATGTAGAAGAATGTCTATGTCATACTCAGTCGTGATGAAAGTCGTTAGCTAAAAGTGATATTTTCCATTCAAAATATTTCTATTTTTATGTTAAAGATGATTCTTTTAGCAAATTATCTTTGAAGAAGTTATTTAAAGTATATAAAAATCAGAAATTTTTGTTTAATTATTACGAAATTTATTATAAATCCTTATTATAATTTAATTTAAAAAAATATTTTTTGATGTGAGAGCTAATGAGAGCAATTATAATTAAGTTTAGACAAAATATTATTATATTATAATTATAAAAAAATATTATCAAAATTTATTATATCATTTTTTGTTATAATGTAATATTTATGACAAAAGAGAAATATTTTTCTTTTAATGAGAATAATCATATATTAATATTTTTTGATTTTACTATAATAATAAAATTTAATTTTGTGTAAACTTTATTTTATTAATTTTTATCTTAAATATAGTATACGAAGGATTAATGAGAGACGTGAAATAAAAAAAATATCGTCATACCTGAAATACTACACCTGATACAAGCATTATGGTCGTAAATGTTATTACGATCTGTCTGAAACTAGACTTTTGATAGGGCCACAAACCAATGCATAGTAATAAAATTCGATTAATTGAATAGTACCTATTTATTATCGGACAATTTTGGCATTCCGGTGTTATAACGCGTTTGTGTCGAATTTCTTTCCACGAGTCACCACTTAGCTTTGGCATGTTTTATTGTAGATTATAATTCACTATTTCTCCATATTCAAAATATTGTTCTGGTCTCTTGGAAAATTACGATAGCTTACTATAGTTACGCAAATTATAGCTTTGGCATATATTTCGCTAGTGTCTGTATCTATAACCCCTAGGCGAACGTTATTACTTACGTGATGAACCAATTATTTTTTTCTCCGCGTATTTCTCTTTTACGTTCGATCGGCGCAAGCGCAATTGCAATTTCGCTTTCACGCGTTTCCGACGTCTCTTCATTTCTATTCGACACTCGGAACGTTACGGTACTTCCCTTGCGGTGCGCGTACTGAAATAATGTGTGCTAACATCGTATGAGATTAACTATAAAGATTATTATTGTAATCGTCTATTGTAATCGTCCGAAACTGTGATTTGTGTACCATGCTTGGCAAACATCATAAAGATTACGTTGTGAATTACGTTGTGATGACTTATTTGGATCAAGAACTCTAAATTAGTAAGCTGTCATAATTACTAATGCAATATATTAGTTTGTAACGTAATTACCCTTAAAACTCACAATGCCGTAAAAAATCTCCATTTATATGGCATTTCTATTAATACATTTTCATAAAGTTAATTTATTAAGATTAAATAGCCGGAACGTGAATAAACTTTCTAAAAATATTGGACATAATGATAATATTATCGTTCTTACTCCTAGAATATATATTAATTTTACAAATCTGATAAAAAAACTGTACAATGTAAACAGGAAGCGGAATTATGTTTTCCTTTTTTTTTTAGAGATACAGTTCGATTGTTTTGCGTATCCTCTTGGATTAATGTTGTATCAATCCTTATTATATTTTTGCATTACGCATTACGGTTCCATAAAACATATACTGGTTAATTCCGTAAAATTGTTCTTTATACAATAAATAATAATAAATATAATTTTACAAATTACTTTTGTACTATTACATTAACATTTGCAATAGGTATACCAGAATTACTGTATTGTGACACAACCTATGTGTTCGACTAATGATAAATTTTATTTTACGAGCTCACTGGATAGAATAAATTACCATAAAATATGAAAGTGACATGCTTGTAAGCTAAAATGAAAAGCGAAAATTGTATTTTTGACAATTTATAAAGCAATAATGTTCGATGACAGATTAGTATTAGTGTCGAGAATTTACCGTGGCGAATCCTTCTAACGACGGAATGAATAAGCCGCCGATCATAATTGTGCAATGTCGCATACTTCTTTGCATTACAAGCAGCAATAACTTTTGCACTTTCACCGGAGCCGTGTACCATTGTACGTTGTATCTATATAATATACCATTAGAAGATCATAATTGAAAGTTTTAATATACATATTGGAACAAATTTATTCTTCTCTATATATTATAATATACATATATATTAGGGTGGTCCTTATTTACTCGACAAAAAATTTTTTTCTTTAATTTTTTCGATTGATTTTTAAAGTGTATTTTCCACAAAAATCGGACTAGAGGACTTTTCTTTTTTATTTAACATGTGTGCCTTGCTTTTCTGCACCGTTTGAGACCTTATTCGTCTTATTTAAACAATTAGGCGAATTATTAATAACTAAAAATAAAAGTAATAAATAGTTATTGCATTTATTGTATCCTGACATAGTTGGGAGCCCCGAGGACCCCTATTCTAGGAGGGGACCTGAGAAGACTTAAGGGGGGAAACCACTGTAACGGCCGGAAAAAGAATGCTATTTTCGTAAATTTTTTTTCGCGAGAAATAATAAATTTAATGAAATTGGTGCAAAAAAATTGTGGGTGCGCGGGCGCTCCGTCAGAACAGGATGTCTAAAATAAATTTGGTGTCATTTTAAACTATATAATATGTAGTTTCAGTTAAGCGTACGGATTTTTTGAAATATTAATCTTTAACAAAATGGCGCAGTTCTAAAAAAAAGTTCGAAATTCAACCAAAAATTTTTTTACTTTTTTAATTGTTTTTCAAAAACTAATTGTCAAATAAAAAAATCGTACGCTTAACTGAAGACAATTTTGTTATAAACATTCTGTCCAAATTTCAAGTCATTCGGATAAAAATTGGCTGAGATACGCGAGCGCCCAGCTACAAAATTGTAGTTTCGAGAAAAACGCGTTTAAACTTTGACAACTGATTATTTTATATAGAGTAATAGAGTAATCTTTTAATTTTTGTCCTTCTTTTGGCTCTAAACATACTACTATAACTTTTGTAGCCACACATAATTTTTTCCAGCTGATCAAGCAATAAATGCAATAACTATTTATTTTTATTTTTTAGTTATTAACAATTTACCTAATTGTTTAAATGAGACGTATAAGGTCTCAAACGATGCAGAAAAGCAAGACACACATGTCAAAAAAAGAAAAGTGCTTTAGGCCGATTTTTGTGGAAAATACGCTTTAAAAACCAATGTTGATGGAATAAACAGTTTAATACAAAAGAACTCAAATGTTTAAAAATCCGAGGGCACGGGTTTCCGTTATCTGATCGAGCTGAACTTTGGCAGGGATTATTTTTTTGCGAATTGGAAACATTCTGGGGGGTGCCGCAGAATAAAAGTCGAAAAATAAGGACCATCCTAATATATATTTTATATATACATATATGCATATACAGAATGTAACATAAATGTGGGTCGCTTCTTTAGGGGCGTATGATTGTCAAGTGAAAACAATGCATTTTTGGACATACGTTTATGTGAACTTTTTTACTCATTTTGATGAGTAGACTCACCCTTCAAGTAGCGGCCCACATTTATGTTACACTCTATATATATATATATATATATATATATATATAGAGTATATGACTAATTAACTCTCACGTTTTATGAAAGACATTACTGCTATGATCGATCACCTCCTGTCCCAAATAGTTGCAGAAGAACAGATACCAAAAATGACCAAGAACAAACAGAAGAGTTGTTATTGTATCCTGATATTCCTCGGTCGTTATTAGCCGAGAAAGCTGCGATCATACAAACGATCAGTTTGCTTTGTGAGGAATGCAAATCTTGTATCTACGGATACAATGGTATACGCAGGTGTGTCACGTTGACAACATCTAAGATATGTTAATTACTCAGCGTTATTAGTATCGATAAGAATATATCAGTAATTACTCACGCGATAGAGATTGATGCTCAGCGATAGCACGGTTATTGGTAGTGTGATAAAATACACCCACTTAAAACTTGTTATCGACATTTCGATAAACCTTGAATAATGACGTGTATAGGATGAATATGTATGTATATGTATAATAATTACTACCTGACAAAAGTCAGGTAATAGTTATTATACATGTATATCAGGCAAAAGTTATTAGAGAAATGAATAATTTAGAAAAAAATCACGGTAGAGAATGAAAAAAATTTTCTTGGTTAAATTAATGAGAATTACGGACTCAATTGCTTTCCTGTGTACATCGACTGCACTGACTATTCCCTGACATATTATTGTGTTTTTTTCAGCAACAGATATTATATCTCTCGCCATACCTTTGTGCAATGCTTGTTCTACGCGACAACTGAAACGTAATGAAATTTGTAAAACGTCATCAAAATTTGTTGATCCGCTTCTTGAAACACTGTATTTACTTGGCTACTTCGAATAATCCACATGCGTGTTGCGTGTATGACATGAAAAGCGTCTCGATGGCTATTACCGTGGTTAGGCCACATATGACAACAAGGAACACATATGACATGAGCAGAGTGAAATACTTTTCTTGATCCACAAAACACTCGGCCTCGGCCGGAAGCCGCCGCGGACGAGATTCGTTTGCGGCCGTTATTATGTAGTCCAGAATAAAATTTGCTGCTAGCTGTACCACGACAAAGCCAAATATAGACATATAGATGAACACTGCAATAGTTAAATCAATTTTAAATCATTACCGAAACTTGGGAAGCACGTTGGAACATTAGATGTTGCTTACGTGTCGTAACTAACGTGATAAATCTTCCGATAGCTGAATACCGTTTTATTATTTCAAGTTCACGCGCATTGTTTAATTCACTCCAGTCGAAACGCACTCGTTCTACAAGACCTCGCATCTAAATTTGTAAGATAATGATTATCCGTCATTTTTTTTCTCAAAAATGTCCTAAATAGGATTAATATCAAATATAGTTACCTTTTTCATATTTAAGCAAAAAAGATTATACTTCAACATATAGCTCAGCCATGGAATACTATACGCGAGGATCTTTAAAAGAAGTTCCATGCTGTATTCTTTCGTGACGAAGGTTGTTAGCTGAAAGCGATACATTTTTCCGGCTATTTTGACTTTTAATTAATTTTGTTAATATTAATGACCTTCTGGCTAGAATAATTTTGTAGTGGCTTCGAAGAAGTTGTTATACAATATACATACATATACAAATATATAATAATTCTAATTAGCATTTAACATCGCTGAATTCATCAGAATATTCAGAATTTTATGCTATTGCAATTTCCTCGCAGAGAATTTATTAAAATTAATTATGCGCTAAATTTTCGCGCACTCTATTTTGTTCATTCTTATATCAAATAGCAATATTAAATAACATCGAAGATAATTAGTTACAGATATAAGATTTAAAGAGATTCATACCTGAAATACTACGCTGGATAAAAGTACTAAGGTTATAAATGTTATTAGAATACACCTGAAACCAAATCCTTGATATGGCCATAGGCCGACACATAGTAACAGGTTCCGATTAATAGTGTAATAACTATCCGCCATACAACTCATTTCGGTACGAGTGCTGCGATGCATTTGTGTTCAAATTTTTTCTAGAAATATCTTTTTTTCATCTCCACTTGCTATGTTCTTTTATAATTTCATATTTTCTAATTTTCCACGTTTTTCCACTTGCAAATATTACACTAATGTCGAAATTACAAAATTCTACTAATATCGTAAAATTACAAAATTGTAACTTAAATTATAGTTTTAGCTTACATCTGAATAAAGCGTCTAAATATTGGAAACAAATATGTATTACTTCCAAAGTTATTTTCTCTCTATTATTGTCGCCCCCTTATATTCGATCGACGCAAGCGCAATTGCAACGTCGTTTTCGCGCATTTTCATGCTTCTTCAGTTCGATTCGAGACGTTAGACGGTAACGGTGCTCGGGTGCTCTCCTTCGACATGTATTCAACAATATTAATATTGTTGGAAAAAGATTGCTATACGATTATAATCATCAGAACGTTGTAAGGTGTGTATGGGAATATTGGATATCATTATACGACAAATATTTTGAAGATTGATTTTACTTTAATATATTTAAGGTGCGCGAAACTATGAATTAATATATCATTATACTGTCAAAACTTAGACATATTTCTCATGTGTCTGAATTGATAGGTAATATTCTAATGTTTCATTTCATAGAACATTGATTTATAATGTTATCTTCTTTTATACATCATGCTCTAAAAAGGGATACAATCCGAAAGCAATTTTCTTCCCTTTTGTTCTTTTTTCTTCGAAAACATCAGAAAGCTTTTTTTCGCATTTTTCGTACTATATTTTTAATGATGTTAGTTGATGAAATTAATGGCAACGTGGAAACTGCATTCGCCCGGTGAAATAAAAAAGGAGCGTATAAATGTTGGTACATTTGCTGTGAATGTAAAAACTAGTGCTTGTAGAAATTTTCTACTACCATACTCTATTTTCAGTATCTCCTTTTTTCGTTTTCTATATACCTATATGTGTGTGTATTCATGTTCAGTATGTTCTCTTAACATACGCGCAGATGAGTCAAGATTCACAATTGTTTTTCAGCTTGAATAACCATCATAGATTCATATATCACGTCTATGTAGAAAATGGAAATAGGAGTGGTATTTTATGATTAAAACTTGACGATTAAATTGATATTTATATATTATATTTTGACAAGCAATACATTTAACACTACTTTGTACTACAGGGAATCTTAAGACACTGGCTCGATCATTTCTGTACGTGAATTATAATTTTTCGTTGCATGTGATCTCGTATGTATTTCGATGATCGACCAGCACAAAGTGATTTTTAATGACATTTTCGTCTGTGGTATTATGCATATCACCCATGAGAACGTTAATTTTGTAGTGACACAAAAATCGTGAAATAAGATAAAGAGCAGCTCAAGAGCTAAAATATAAATCATATTATAATTGATCCTATTTATAAAAATGTTATATTATTCCTTTCAGTATAAATGTGTAAAGACGTCTAGCAAATGATGCTATTTCAGTGCCCAATTTAAAAAATAAACAAAAGTATTCAGTGTTGAAAGGGTTAATATAATGTCACAAATAATATGTTTTTCACATCTTTTATTTTTCCTCATTATAACTTAATAAAAATAAAATTTGATGTTATATCTCGTAGTAATATACATTTTTTCTCTTAATTAAAGCTTTTAATAACAAAGTGCTAGTAAAATTAAGGCTATTATCATTGATATCTAATAAATTCCAATGTTTGCATAGCTATCAGTGTATTAAAAAGATATTTTACCATGCTCCTATAAAAGTCAACAGTTTTGCGGTGTAGTAATATTCCTGTAAAATTTTCAACTCCTCTTTGCACTTTATTAAATTCCAATGATAATTTATTAGCTTTAGTAGCTTTTTTATCTATCGTTAATAATAATAAGCATTGCTTTTTTTATACGTTATTATATATATGTATATGTGATTTTAATATATTTTATTTCTTAAACAAAATAAGAGGACCAAATATGGGGATATTTGAATAGTTATATATGTATAAAATAAAAGTTTTAAATATCTTTCACGTAGAATATCTTAAACTTAAATGTTTTGATGTTTTGAAAGTCAGTGTCATTACAAAAATGTACAATATTTACAATATTGTACATTTTTGAGACAAATATAACTATATAGGTAAAGAATTTACATCTTCAGATTTCGTATAAAATGTAACATATTTTAAAGCGATATACTTTGAATATGTCTATACATTGTATCGTTATACGGCCATAGACCAAGCATGGTTAACAAGATTTGTTGGATTCTGTAGTAACGTTCGCCGATAGATTCCATCTTTTTGCGAAGGCTGAAGCACGATTGCGCCGAAAGACGCCGAGAAAAACAACAATTCTATTTATACATTCTATACTTATATTTTATTAAAGATTCTCGCTTTCCGCTATTTTTATCGCATTTCTGTTTCAATGATTGTGCGAAATTATGGTAATAAATAATTAATAATAGAAGCCAAACAGCAGTAGAAAAGTTCATCTGTCGTACCAGTAAAAGAAAAGGGTCAGTAATGAGCCGATCAATACATATTACTTTCCAGACGATATTTCTGTAATTGTCGTAAAGTACCAATGGTAAGATAAAGATTGTTCTGCAAAGTGTGCAAATAAGATGATAATATTGAAAGGGAAAAATTTTCTTTCTCCCGAAGTTGGCGCAGGCGCTTTCATCATTTTGCGCTAACGATCGTTCTTCGGTTTCGTTCAAGTGTTCGTAATAGACGTTATTTTAATCTTGTTGAACAGTTGAATGAATAGTTACCTTCTGCATAACAAACGAAGATAATTCTCCATTCGATTAAAGTTGAGTAGAAGGGAGACTGAGCACCGGAAGCAAGGTTATTATCCTCACGGAACGTGATTTCAATAGAATTTTTTCGAAGGAACGCATTGCCATTCAAATTCGTGTCTATTTTTAGCTTGCTTATTTCTTTTATAGATTACAAATTGTTAAAGAAAATTGTTCACTTGATGGTATTTGTACGTATATACATACATATTTTTATTTATATAAAAAGTAGTAAATTTAAACATTTTTATTTTATTTTCTTTATTATAAAAATAAGCAAGCTATTTTAATCAAACATGTTTGTACATTGGGGAAAATGTGACATAATGATTAACGTTGTAGTATTTGCTAAACAGATTGAAATTAATAACAAAGGAGTCAAGATTATACTTTTTAAACACAGATCTTTAATCGTATTGCTTATTAAAAATATTTTGTTAAAATTAATATGATTTTGTGAGATTTATATAACATGTGATATCATGTGTTTCCGTATTATCATAAAATTATAAAATTGACGGATGTATTTTTTATAACTGAAGTTGTATAGAACATAAGAGCGTCAGAAAAGAAAGCAATAAGCTCATCATCTAAAACAAAAAATATTATTTATATGTATAGCTGGTTAATACAATAATTACTTTTATTAATGCTGTGACTTCTCACCGTGGCCAAACCTTCAAAGGAGGGACTGAACAAACCAGCAGCATCAATTTTATAACTTTTTATAGTTTTTCTAATCAAAAAAAGTACAAACTTTTGTATCTTTAACGGAGCATTGTACCATTTTGTATTGCATCTATATTGCGAAAAAAGAAAAACTAATTCTTTTCTGAACATATCTTTATATAGAACCTATATATGAGTCTTCAAATTGTAAAATTTTTGATTATACAATATATCATATATTGTATTTAAAAAAATCTATTAATTGCACTACATACATTGTTCGATGGACATGACTGTCGCGATTTATAAATTCTTGCCCAACAAAATTGGCTACAATTAAAAATAGAAAAAGGAAAACTACATAACAGAGTAATTTAACAATTTCCATCTTTTCCTGTTGCATCGTCATTATTCGAAATAGCTGCAAATAAAATCGATGGTTGCAATAATTACAAATAATCTTATAAAGCTAGCGACAGTGATCGTATACAACCAGTATTTCTACACACACGAAAGAGACTAACAGTTGCCGAACATATAGCCGTTACAGCCATAAATAAGTACGACAGTCCAAACTTTGCTTTTAATAGGTCCGAAAATCTAACAGAATAAAGATTTTCCGTTATTACTCTCCATCATTAAATTGCAAAAAGTTACAATGTTCTTTGAGCTCTTGCCAATACTCTATTTGAATAAGAGACATTTTTGGAATTAGTGATATACTAACTCGATCGCTCTCCTATGGATGTCCACTGCAGCGGTTATTTTATCATGGAATATAATATAGCTTTTAGCTATAGGTATTTGTGAAACATCTATGCTTAACATACGTTCCATACGGTAACTATAAAATTCTGTATGTCATGAAAGAAGTACATAATACAGCACGCTATTAATTTAAATTTTTACCATAAAACTATATCATATAGTTGTTCTATTATACATTATTTTAATAAATATGAAACACATATATATTCAGCAATAATAAATATGAATCAATTAGGTATATCCCATATTGTTTACTTCTTATTACTTTCCTATTATTTCCATCAGCTTTTCTTCTTGCCCTATTTCCTCACTATTTTATATTTGCGAAATCACATGTAATTATGCATAAAACGAAAGAAAAAGCAACGCAAGAGTAAAAGCAGTAAATAATAAGGAGAAAAGAATGAACGGTGCCAGGATTCGACTGTATCTAAAATCTAATAAGTGCTATGAATAAAAAATCTACAGATTGATATCAATCGAATAAGAAAATCTGATTTATTACCTGAAAATATTTTCTTAAAAAGAAAATACAACCATTAAATTTTTTTAGCTTAAGAGATAAAAAATTAACAAAAGCAATGAAAAAAGTTTTTAATTAGAATTGTTTAATAAGAATCTCACTTACGATGTACCTAGCAATTTTAAACATTCCGAAAGCATGTAATGAGCTTACTAATAAGAACGTTTCAGCAGCTACTCCAGTAGTTCCACTAAGGAGTAGCCCAATAGCCTCATGTATCATTATGATATGAAAATAATTTTGCTGATTGGCAAAATATTTTGTCTGATGGAGAAGCATACGTGGACGAGACTCATTTAAAGGCATTACGATATCAAGTAAATCCGGAATATATTGTACTAAAGTGAAACTGACAATTCCAAAATAGACGCATACTAAAATTTTTAAAATTTTATTAATTTATTCAGTCACACAGAATAATCGTTGCCTCATATGTGTAAACGTTCAAATTATTATTTGTCAAGTTTAACGAAATTATAAAAAAATATATTTTTAAATAATAGATATATAGATCGTATTTTTTACACAAGCATAATTCATATTTTCATGGTTGTTGGTAATATTTATATATATGTATACACTGAAAAAGAACTTTGAAAAGGATGCGTAGTTGTCGCATTAATTTTAAAACCCAACAAGCACGACTTGATGAAATCAACAATTTTTTAGTATTTCGGTTTCTAAAAGATATATTTCGGTTTCTAAAAGATAAAGCTAGCTCATTTATATCAAAATTTATAAAGAATATATATATACAAAATACATAAAGAAAAACTGGTCAATTAATTGTATTAATTTTAAGTTACGTTCTACACTTCAGAAATACATAATTATCTCAGGTAATTCAAATTTGATTTAAATAAAGTAATTAAACATTTTTTCGAAAAATTTTACTTACTTGCTATAGCTATTGTAGATTGTTTTCCAATTTTAGCATATTTATGTAATATATCAATCTCTCGATCGTCTACCAGAATACTCCAATGACTTCGGACACAGTTCCGTAATTGTTTTATCTATTAATACATGCGATGTTATTGTACATAGCGATTAACTTCAGATTAAATTATTGTTAAACTTACATTTTCCATAACAGAAGAGAAAGCAACATATTTGATAAACCATATTAAAATGAGGAAATTAATAGCTAACACTTCCAGAAGAAGATCAAGGCTGTATTCCGGAACGAATAATTTCATAAACTGTAAGCAAACACTTACTGATGTGCGAATAATATTTTATAATTATAGAATTACTAGCAGGTTCTGCATATCTGAAAGAAAAGTTATTTCAAAAAGAACTCATGCATACACAAAATATGCGTTTAAAATATATTCTAAATACTTGTATTATATATGTTACGTATTTATTTTGTAGATTATCCAAATTATATTTCATTATATTATTATTGACAATGATCTCAAATATTGCAATTTCTTGTACATCAAAATGAAAAAGATAGAAAAATATTTAATCTTTAGAATAAAGCCTATGATTATGCGTACTCGATCATGAAAATTGATAAGGAAACGTTTGTCACACTAAAATAGCTGTGTTATGATGAGATTCAAGTGATTTTTAAATTATGTTAAATCTTTCTTAGAAGTATATCCATTATACAAAAGAGATTGAACTATTTACTATAAGTATATAAATACACGTAACAGTATTTAGAGTATATTTTGAATCGCCGTTTGTGTGTGAGTGTAAAATGCGTGTATAATAATTTTTTTAAAATAATTTTTTTGTCAAATATGCAGATGACATTCTTATCTAACAAGCTATTTTTGCACACGGAAAAATTCCAAACACGATTCATAATATTATATTTATATCTAAAAATCTTCTAAATCGAATATTAGATTTCTTAATTAACTAGATAACAGAGATAAACGTAATATATGCTGGACATGGATCTAATTTGAATGTAATAATATCTATTAGTAGTATAAAGAATTATGAAAATTAAGTGACTATGTTAAAAAGTACGACGGAATAGATCTAAAAACTCAGGTAATTATTTGTTCATTATCTGCGTATAGTATGAAATGTATATGTACACGGAGAAAATTTTATATTAAATTTTACTATGCTGTCGCACCAACTGCGGAACATCAAGACGGACAAGTTTAAATGCTATAGTCTTATAGTCTTATAGTAAAATTACTATGTCCATAGCATTTAGTGCTATAATTATAGCATTGAATGCTATGATCGTAGCATTAAATGCTATGAACATAGTAATTTTACTATAAGACTATAGCATTTAAACTTGTGCGTCTTGATGGTCCGCAGCTAGTGCGACACCATAGTAATATTTACTATAAAATTTTCTCCGTGTATGGAATATTTTGACAGTATCCCAAATTCTATGCGTATACTTTTGTTGCATTTTTAAAATTATTCTTTAACACGATGTATTAATTAGATATGTTTTGCAAGTAGAATTTTCCTATATTAATACTAAAAAATTAATTAAAATAATTATAGAAAACAAAAATAAATATAAAAAAGTATGAATATCCATATAGGGTTTTACAATTATTATAAGCACAAATCAAAATTATATTATTTTATTTTAGAATGTCAAATTTAAATATTTACATTAAAAGAACTATTATATCAAGTAGATATGGATAATGTAAGGGTTAAATATATATAACAAATGAAATTAAGTATATGTACAAGGTATGAAAAAAAGCAATGCGAATACCTGAACTGCAAAAAACGATATGTATATCAGTAGTGATAGTATGACTTGAATTTGTTTGATGCTACAATTATCGTATGGCCAGAGTCCAATCGATGACAATAGAATGTAGTTGAGTCTATAGTACTTCTCCTCAGGGAACTCCATTTCAGGCAATAGTCCAAGCGTTACTGAGGACTCATATAGGCTATAGAAGTTTCTTTTCCCTTACCCCGTCACCGTTCACTTAATTTCTTTCAGTATTATATTATCAATTTTTTAACGTTACGGCACTTTGTTGTCCGTACAGACACTAAAGGTAAATGCTATAATTGAGATTTGGATATAATATGCTTATATTCGCATAAAAAGAATATAAGATCCAAAATATAATTCAAAATAAAATAAAGTGCTACGTTTCTCGCGAAAGAGTAACTATATTTTTGTTCTATTATACTCTATTACAGTAATAACTAAATTACCGCAATTTACAGTTATGTGATGTACATATTAACGTTCCTTATTTTGCTTATGTCCCATAAATATGCACGCGAAGTAGGGAACAGGATATTTTATACCAATAGAACGTAAAACAGAATATTTCATACTAATAATACTATATAATAGAACATCGAGCATTACCTATATATATAGGTATATAATGCATTACCTATATATTTCGTACTTTAAAATTTTTCGGGCACGGAATTATTAAGAATACTTAAAATATAACAAGTGATAACTGCAATTCTTCAAATAAAAGTAAAATAAAAGTAAGTTGTAGACTATATTATATTATCAGCAGCAAATATTTTCGAGCATGTGCTGAGCCGAGAAATATTGTAATTAAACTGATCTATTATCTATTTTAGAGGAGAAAAGATAATAAAGTAATATTATAACAAAGAAGCTATTATAAAATGGCAAAATAATCTCATTATATCGGAGTCAAGAGTCAAAATATATTTTTATTTCTTAAATAAATAACGCTCATTAAAATTGCTAGTAATACTGTATAAATACGAAATAAAGAATAACAGTGAATATCCTTCATAATTTTGAATGCAATTGCAACTTTAAATTTTTAAAATGATTACATCTACGCGAAGAAAATGTGGGATAGGTACTTGAATAATAAGAATAAAGAAAAGAAAAAGAAGGAAAAACTTATTTCAATATAACACTTGTTCAATTATGGAAAAATACAAATTAAATCTGTAGGTAAAGATACACTGTACGTTTCAATTATCTCACATTTTTATCTCTTCAGCGATATTATGTTATAGAGCAGCATAGTGGAAAACAATACTTTTTTTTCCATGAGAGAGTACGTGATATCGTTGATTATGAGATTCAGTAACTGAGCTCAGCTTATAGAAAGCTCGAATCTCATAGTAAGTACGTAATAATGTGAATAAATATTATATGATTATACGCGCAAGAATACATTTATAGCTAGACAATACATATATTAGACAGATGTAATAAGAAAACTAAGATATACAAAATATAACAAACATATAACCGTTAAGATATCTTTGCAACAATGTTTGTTA
>NW_020214717.1:801522-808762 GCF_003070985.1 Temnothorax curvispinosus
ATTGTGATAACTTATTATTTCTGTATTGAACAGAGAACAGTAAAATAAGAGAGTGACGTACTTGCAAGCTAGAATAAATAAATTAATTTTTCATATTTGCTGAACATTAGAATTGTATAATTGAAAAAAATTTAATTACCATTGTGAAACCTTCTAATGATGGACTGTACAAGCCACCGATATCTATGTGATAACTTTTTATGGTTTTCTGTATGATAAATAATATTTGTTTCTGTGTTCTCAAAGGCGCATCGTACCATTGTATATTGCATCTTCAATGTTAAAAATGTTATTAGGTTGTACAAATGGTGACGTACGTGCTATTTTCTACTTGCGTTACTTACATCTTTTTGTAGATATCAGCGTCGTGATCGATAAATTTTTGACCAGCGTAATTAGTTGAGAACATATAAATAAAATGGCAGAAGACAAATATGATACATCTTATTAAATCATCCATTGTGGTCGATGACATTATTACTTGGAAGAGCTGGCGAAAGAAGATGCTTATTGATAGATCAATTCATTCTCTTTATATTCGTACACTCTAGTACTTTTGTTTTTATTTTTGGATAGAAAAAGTTGCGTTACCAGAAATAGATTCACGCTCGATGAAGTCACTCCAAGCAATATTAAAGCCAAATAAGGTATCGCAAAAGTTGATTTGACAATTTCGGAAAATCTTAAAAACATGCGAAATATATCATATTTATGAAATATTGTAAAAATTCTTATCTTTTCTCTTGTGATAAAACAATTTATAAAGAGCTAGACGAAGTTATTTATTTTTAATCAAAAGAAATGAGTCATCTATAAATGTGACTCTAAGAAAATTGAACTGTTTTATTGAAAATTAATTTAAAACTATTTTACCGTAAAATTATTTTATACTTTATAAGACAAATATGCAAAAATTGAGATAAAGCTACAAAAGTTAGGCAATAATTACATGTTACATTATTATTTATTCTGTAATATTAGATCTAGAAGAATAATTGAAAATGGACATTTTTATCTTCGGTATATTTATATATATAAAAATTTAATAATATATTTTTAACAAAATACAAAACATACATCAATATATGACTTCAATGTGTATATTATGATACTGACTCAATTGCTCTTCTGTGACCATTTACAGCAGTTACTATATTGTTGTGAAAGACGTAATACTTTTCCACGAATGTATTCGGCGCACTTTTATCGATTATACGTTCCATGCGATAACTATAGAAACAAAAACGTAAACTAAAAGCAACACCGCCCATCTGGTGCAATTGAAAGGACATGCGATATTTACCTAGTTATTTTAAACATTCCAAATGCGTGTATGGCAAGTGTTAAACAAAATGATTCAGTAGACAGGATTGTCATCGCAGCGACGATAAGTCCTACATCTAAATGAAATTGAATCGTGTGGAAATATTTCTCCTGATCGAGAAAATATTCAACTTGAAATAATAACTCGGTTTGTCGAGATTTATTTAATGGCATTATGATGTCAAGAAAGATTGGCACATACTGAATGCAGATAACCATGAGTATACACACATAAATCAAGACTGAAATTATCGAATAATAAAAATTAAATTTTTTAGTATAAAATATTTGATGCCATTATTGATATTGTAATATTTTCATAAATGATTATATATATATATTTAATAAAATTATGCTTGAGATTGAAATAAAAATATTAGTACATGAAAGATGGTATATTCATTAACACATTGAATGCCGTACTGGTCACGATGACCGACGCTGACCGGCACTACCAAACTAAAAAAATGTATCAAACTCGTAAAAAATAACATTTGTAATTCTGTAAATAAAATTAATATTAAAGAAAATCTATAGTAATAAATTAAGTGTAATACTAATTTCACATAATGCAATTATATTATATAATATTTTATCGAGATATGGATCTATACAATAGTAAAAATTTGACTTACTGGAAAGGCAAGCGAATTAAGTCCGGCATTCAAAGTGTTAACTATATGAAAATATTCATTTACTTGCTAGACTTGTAGTGAATAGTCTTGCCGCTTTTGCATATCGATGGATTATTTTAAGCTCGTTATTATCTTTCAAAGCGTTCCAATCATTGTGAATTTGTTGCATTAATTCCTTTATCTGTTATTGATAATAGAGGAGAATAAAAAAATAATATAATTTCTTATTGCAACGTCTTACATAAAAAAAAGAAAACTTCTTTCTTTTGTAATATATTCGTATTAAGTTAAAGATGTCTTAAAGTAAAAATCAAAATTTTGCTGCATTTATTAGTCGGTCAGATCTGAAATATATTTATCACTAAGGATGAGTTTCCGAAACTGTCTTCAACTGTACACAGAGAGAAATGTTTCTTTAGATTTAATAAATTTTCTTAAATCTAAAGAAATTTATGCATTGGAATAGTCCAACCGAATCAGTGTTTAAACTAAAAAATGCAATTGTTTGATTTTTCAAAGAATATATATCTTTGTCTTAAATAAAAAAATTGTTTGAAACGAAAAACATATTTTCTTTGCTTTAATAATACTATTGTTTTATTTAAATATCAATGTTTTATAAAAAATGTCTTAAACATTTATTTATTATTTATTTATTTATATATGATATATGTAGTAATCGGTTGACTGCTACGTATATAAATAAATAAATAATAAATAATTGTCATATCTCCATCACTCGAGTGACCGGTGTGATATTAGATTCCAAGTTGTACACTGATGTGTACAATTGCGAGTGATAGACGCTTTTACTGTGGGGCCTTATATACGGTCTCTGGTCGAATTTGACTTACGAGTTTAGCAGCCGCCTAGCGGTGAAAACGCTAATTACATTTATTGTAACCAAAGAAAATGTTTTTTCATCGAAACATATTCTTTCAAACAATCGTGTTTGTTCTATTAAACAATATGGTTTAATGTAATAAAACTACAAAATTTCTATTCAACAAAATAATGTTTTACTTAAAGTAAATTTGTTTCTATGAAATAAATATAATCCAAACAAATGGAAATAACGAATGTAAAGAAATATTTCTCTCTGTGTAAATGTTCAATTCAGATTTTATTGAATCAAGTCTAAATTGAGTTCAATTGATAAATTATTTCGGATAATTTTTCATACTGGTTCTATTTTAGACTTTCTCTGAACAAAAAAAATTTTGAGAAAAATATAAGTATGACTAACAAAGTTTCTATGTTTTCAATTAGTACACATCATTGCTATTTGTAAAAGCTTGTAATTCATAGTTCTCTTTTTTCTTAATTGTTTTCAAAATCAATTTAAATTTCTTGGCATTACGATATTGAGATATGACACAATAATCTATAAAAATTATTAATAAATACTATTTCTATACTTACATTTTCTGTGACAAAATAAAAAGTGATATATTTTACAGTAAATAACATGAATGGCAAAGCGGATGATAAAACTCTTAAAACGAGATCCACATCATATTTCGTCGTAATCAATCTTAGTAACTAAAAATTATATATCTATTTAGGTATTTCATATATCTAAAGGATGAAATATATTTAAATAAAACAATTTAAAAAAATTTACAGAGAAGATGTTACTTATTGATAATATATGTAATATGTATAAAATTTAAAAATAATTTCGGCAAAATTTATATAAATAGAAATAAATAAGTAAATTATTATCCTACCTGAAAAAATGTTACTGATATTAGAATAAACGACGATACGACGCATTGGATTTGCCTCAACGTAATGTAGCGATGCGGCCATAAGCCAATAGTTGACAAAAAAATACGATTAAGTTTGTAGTAATAGTCACCGTTAAAGTCCATTTCTTACAATACTAGAAATATCTCTGCTCTCCAAGTTTATGTAGTGCTTTGAGTTGCACATACTTCAATACAAATTCTAATGTATTTTTTCTTATAATTCTTTATAACGTATTGCAAGAAAATATTTCACAAATGATGGTGTTATTTTAAAATTACTTATAATCGTCAGGTCAGAAAAAAATAGGCTCAATTTCTTTCTACAGCAAGCCTATAAGTTCGATTGTATAGATAAGTGGCAAATTATTAAAATGACTTGCAGGCGTTCAACTACATATTTTGTTCTCAGGAAGATAATATCGTAAATATTTTCTATTTTCCTTGCATTTTATTTCGGCGCAAGCGCAATTCGCTTGTAGCTTTAATCTATAGGGACGAGAGTTTAGTGTTGCGCAGACAGTCAACGGGACAGCACAATAGATAATAAACTGCTTGATATCACAATATAAGCTGATAGTAATATGACTGAAATAAAACTGAATTAAAATTTAAAAGTAAATTTTGAAAATAGATTAAAAAAATTACGCTTGAAGATAGGTTCAAAAACAGGTAATTTAATTATTAAGTTATTATTACAGTTTGTGTTATTGTTATTAAATACAATATTTTATTTTAATAGAATTTATTTAAGTCTTTAAAAATAACAAATTAGAACTACACATTTATAATATTTTTTCTAATAAGTTTACATCTAATCAAAATATTTCAATTGCCTGTACTAAATTATCATTTGCATATGTATTTCTAACGAAAATATAATAAAAATTATTATAATAAAATAAAATGGCAAAAATAATTTAATTAAAAAATTAGAAAATATTTTTTAATATTAATTAGAGAGGATTTCATTCTTTTTCCAGGTTAGGCTTGATTTTGATAACATTTCTATTCATATAGAAATATAATTAGGCTACCAAACTCCAGCCCAACCGAAAATAATATCTTCTTTGTCGTAAGATTTATCGCTTCTGTTTCAGTTATTATTATTTTTTCAAAATTAAATAATTTCTCATTTTATTAACTTTATTGCTTATTATATTAGGTATCTCTTATGGTATCTCAATTTTTACAAAATATTAATAAAACATATTTTTGTAGTTTTGACCACATAATTACACAGAGTAAAGAACCATAAAGTAAGAAACCGACATACTTAAACTCTAAAATAAAAAATATTTTTTATGTAACTAATCGACACGATATGATTAACGAATGATTAATGGATATATTCCATCAATTTAGTAAAATTTCTTACTGTGGCTAAACCTTCCAAACAGGGATCAAACATACCACCGGCGTCAACTTTGTAACATTTTGTAGTCTTTTGCATTAAAAAAAGTATCAATTTTTGTGTTTTTAACGGAGTATTGTACCATTCCGTATTACATCTATATAATTGCAAGCAAAATACTAAATAGTACATGTTACAACAATGATTACAATAATGTGTACGACTCAAGAAGTAATAAAATATTATATAAAAATATATAATTGCAATCGTATAACTTACATCGTACGATAGAAATGCGTATCACCATTTATAAATTCTTGCCCAGCATAATTAGCTAGTATTAAATATATAATATGAGCGGCCAGTAAAAAGATAGATTTAATAATTTCCAAACTGTCTCTTTCTGCCATTATTATCCTAGATAGCTACAACCAACAGCGTGCCATTTATATGAAAAAAGCCGATATTTTTAAATATATAATAATAGATTCTTTCAGGAAATTTGTAAAAAATTACAACTAAATAAAATGCTATACGTTAGATATTACATCTCACGTTAAATAAATTGATGCTTGCCGAACACACACCCAACACAAATAAGATTAAATATGCTCGTCCAAAACTTCCTTTCAATAATTCAGAAAATCTTATAGAATAAAATATTTTATGTTATTATATATTCCTTCAACAGATCAGTTAAGGCTCCTGGGCTCTTTCCCGCCATCTCATGAGATGTGACGTCAGAAGCGAGAAATGTTGAGAATTGACACGTTGAGAATTCTTGCGTAGTATTTCCAAATAAAAAGCTATTTGCTTAAAATAATACTACAAATCACTTCAGCACACTTCGAAAATATTCCGAGTTGAAGTTAAGTCTACCCCTTTCCCTTGAGAGTTAATAAACAGCCGTAAAATGAATGTGATACGATGCAGGCTTGTGCGCAGGCACATAACTAGATTTCGTATTACATTCATTTTAACTCAACTTGGAATATTTTCGAAGTGTGCTGAAGTGATATGTAGTGTTATTTTAAGCAAATATCTTTTTATTTGGAAATACTACGCAAGAATTTTCAACGTGTCATTTCTCGCTTCTGACGTCACATTCCAACATGGCCGCGACGAGTACCCAAAAGCCTTAAATGCATAATGTTTTAAAATATTATTTTAAGATATAGTTTAAAATATAAGTTTAATTTCACGCATGCACAATTATTTAGATTGCAGTTTGAAATGAGTATTGTACTGATCAATATATGTATATATATCCATAATTACGATATAAACAGTCACTTTTGAACTCTCGCCAATACTATTTGTGTATGAGGCAATTTTAATTTATTAACTTATAGCTTAAGCTAGGTACTAACTCGATCGCTCTTCTATGAAAATCCGCCGCAGCGATTATTCTATTACGAAAAATGGCACATTTTTTAGTCACACACATATGCGGATTAATTCCACTTGATATGTGTTTCATACGATAACTAGAAAGACGTTAAATGTTAAATTAACGTATATAAAATTTTAATATTATATATATACAAATATACATATATACATACAATAAAAAGTAATATACCTGCCATGAATTCAATAAAATTATATCACTATTATTGACAGCATTTTAGAACTATCTTTACAAATATTAATTATATATTGCAAATACAATTCAATAATAAAAACAAATAAAATAAAAGCTATGTTGATACAATTAATCAGTTAATAAATCAGTTAATAAATAAAATCTTTTATAAATGATTATTAGTCATAACAGTAATAAAATATTATATAGTAGTAAAAACAAAAAGGAACATTAATTAAAATACTGAATAAAAAAATATAATATTAATTTAAATAATTTAATCATAAAATTAATAGAATTGTGAGTAAAGTAAAGAAACAAAAGTAAAATATGTAAAAAAAAGGCAATGCATTTACCTAGCAACTTTAAATAAACCAAAAGCATGTAATGCGTTTGTTAATGAAAACGCTTCGGTAGCTGTTGAACAAATTAATGCAGCAACCAGTCCAATAATTATATGTATTGTTATGGGGAGGGCTCCAGTTGCCTACAAAACGATTGCCTACAGGTTCGATTGCACACACTTATTGCACACAATCCCGATAGCCCACATTTCAAATTGCCTACAGAGCGATTGCCTACAGGCATTATTGCG
>NW_020214717.1:813762-832287 GCF_003070985.1 Temnothorax curvispinosus
AGTGCAGGAATCTCAAACTTTCTGCCCTTGTAGTGTAATATACTATTTCCATCACTATTCGAGATAGCTACAAGCAACAGCGCACCATTCATATAAAAAAAGCTGATGTTTTTAAATATATTACGTATTTTTGGGATATTTGTAAAACCATAATAAAATAAAATGTTATCCTTTATATGTAACAATTACTCACGTTAAATAAATTGATGCTTGCCGAAAACACACCGATCACAAATAAGAATAAATATGTTCGTCCAAAACTTACTTTCAGTAATTCAGAAAATCTTATAGAATAAAACGTTTTATGTTATTATTCTTTCAACAGATCAGTTAAAATGCATAAATTTTTTAAAACATTATTTTAAAATTTAGTTTAAAATAATTTTGTTTTTATGTATGCGAAATCATATTCAGACTACAATTTCAAATAAATATTGTATTGATCGATATATCACACTTCTAGAAGAATACTGTCACAAACTCGCGATATGAATAATAATCATTTTTAAACTCTTAACATCTTCATAATTTAATAACTCATAGTTTAAAATACTAACTCGATCGCTCTTCTATGGAAGTCCACCGCAGCGATTATTCTGTTACGAGATATGGCATATTTCTTAGTTACACACATCTCTCTCTGCAGATTAATTCCGCTTAATATATTCTTCATACGATAACTTAAAGAGAAAGATTCAAGTGTTAAATGTTAAATGAATAGTATAGGAATTTAATGTACGTGTTAAAATTGTAAATGTATTTATTAATATAAAATATGTAGATAATTAATGAAAATATATATAATTATTAATAATACTCTGAAGATATTGGATCCTATTAAATGTTAATTGCACATTATAAATATATGTAAATAATAGAAACAAATGGAATAAGATTTTAAATAAAAATTCAAATTTAACAGACGATTAATCTAATCTCTAATCTAAGCAAATAAATACAACAAAAATACAATGTATTTTAGATAAATATCATCATCATAAAAAATATGCTATCTATTTGAGCAAAAAGAGGAAAGAATATTAATTAAAAAAGTACAGTGTACATACATCATAAATTTAAAAATACGGATAAATTGAAGAAACAAAATTTCTTTAAAAAACTGATAAAAGCAACAAAAAGAGAAGAGAATACTAATTAAAAAATACAGCTATTAAATTTAATAAAATAACAAATAAATAAAGAAACAAAATTATTTTAAAAATAAAACTAATACGAGGTAAGTGATTTACCTAGCTATTTTAAATAATCCGAAAGCGTGTAATGCGTTTGCTAATGAGAACGATTCAGTAGCTATACCACTGGTCGCTAAAAAAAGTACTCCAATAGACATATGTATTGTTATAACATAAAAGTATTTCTGCTGATCAATAAGATATTCCACTGGAAGTATGAGTTCGCGCGGACGAGATTCATTCAAAGGTATTGCAACATCGAGCAAGATTGAGATATGTTGTAAAAAGATGAGGAAGAAAATTGTGGTATAAACCAGTACTGAAATGAATAAAGTATCATTAATATAATTACGTAATATTTTCTTTTATATAAATAAATTTTAGAATTATTTGTTATATCAGTTATATATACTATAAATATAATAAAAATAAATTTTATGATTAAAATTAAAATCTGTATTTTATATTTAATACGAATAATACGTAATCTCTGTCTTAAAAACAAAAAAATTGTTGTTTACATGTAAGACATGTAAGACATATTGTCGGATGAACTATATGAAAGATGTGTGTGTATGTGTATATATTGTACTAGATTTTTCGCCCACGCAAAGCGCAGGCTCAAAATCTATTCCCCTCTCCCCAAACTCACTCATTAATTAGGAGCACCAACAGAACTCCATAAAACCCAATTTTCAACCCCATAATAGCCATTTCCATAAAATTAGTAATCTTTTGGTACCAATTTCATCAAAATCATCAACAAAAAATTAGAAAAATTTTGGCACTGGTTTCAAGAAAATCGATCCATTAATACAAAATTATCCATTAATGAAAAGTTAAACTTATCCTCCAAAAACTAAAACAAAATTTGGTACTGGTTTCAAGAAAATGGGTTAATTAATACTTATTATTTCTCGAAATTTGAATAATTTCCAAACTGGTTTCCAAAAAATCGGTAACAAAAAATTATCCATAAAAAAATTCAGTTTGATACCTCAAAGTTTGCGGAAATTGGAACAATCACGTACATTTTTTTTAAACAGAAATTGGCAACCCTTTCAATATTAACAATTTTTCTAATTTTATTACATTCATTAGTTCTTTCTACCCCTATTTCATATATAATTGTTTAAGATTTGAACAATTATTTCCCAAAAAATTTGAAAAATTTTGGAACCGGCGGTTTCCAAAAAATCGGTAACAAAAAATTATACACTTTATGGCAATCCCCGAAAAATTCCACTCCTACTTCATATATAATTCTTTAAGATTCGGTCCATTAACAAATGAGTTCGCGGACAGACAAACAGTCGGGTTTTATATTATAGTAGTTTTCATAACCGATTTTTATGAAACCGGTTTCCAAAAAATCGGTAACAAAAAAGTAAAAATAAAAATAAAAATAAAAATTATTTAAAAAATTTAGCTTAATATCTCAAAATTTGCAAAAATTAGAGTAATCACGTACATTTTTTAAAACAAAAATTTTAAACCTCTTTATTATTAGCAATTTTTCTAATTTTATTACATTCTTTAAATGAAAACATAAATTATCATTTGTTGTAGATTTAATATCTATATATTGAGCAACAAATACATTTTTAATTAATTTCAACTTTTTTTCAGATGTAGAAATTTATATGTTCACACACATATATGCACAATATAAAGGTACAATTATGAAGAATGATTTTCTTATTTTTAAATTGCGTTTTAATAATTTAGCATCGATAATCATAAACAATTGTTTTATCGTAAGCTATAGTATTTATATATTTAGTATTTACTTATTATAAATATTGTAAATAATTTTCCGAGACTTCCCTGTTTATTTATTATCTCGATTTCTCGATTATCTTTCAAAGCATCCCAGTTATTTCGAACTCGTTCCCGGAATTCTTTAATCTATACTAATAAGTATAGTAAGTATTATTGTTATATAATATTCCATTAAATTAAATTGGTGTTGGACTTACATTTTTTAAGACGGCATAAAATGTTACATATTTTATAGAACATATTAAGAAAAGGATGTGATAAGAAAGTACATCTAGTAAAAGATCAAAGCTATATTCTGAGACAAATAATTTTAGCGGCTGAAAAGATTATGGTACATAATGACTGAAATAATATGATATTACAAAGTATAATATAAGAAAAAACACAATATAAATACTAAAATATTTGATAACATAAAAAAATGTTATATACGTACATTCATATCAGTATATTACTAGAGTAAAATATTATATGAGAGGGGACTTATAGATATGTCATAAAATTGTCTAATTAAAAATGCAAATTAAATAATTATACAGATACCTGAGTACTTGTAAACGATATCATTATTAATAAAGATAGTATAAAACGAAAATATCTGATTTTGAAATCATCATATGGCCAAAGACCAATTGTTGATAGCAAAATTCGATTCAGTTTATAATATCGCTCTTCAGGAAACTCCATTTCAGACAACAGTTCAAACATTACTGTGAGCATATAGACAGTACTGTCCATAAAAACTTTTCTCTCTCTTACATCAATTTTTATAATTACTTTTTTTCGTTTCTTGGCACTTTTTGTAACGCACGTCTACTGTATGTGTTATTCAGATAGAAGATATATATTTAAAGTTAGAAATTCTTAAAATGCGCTTATGTGTATCTATGCAAATGGAGATAAGATAATAAGAAGAAGCAAGAAAATGCGCAACTCTAGAGAGCGACTATAATCTACTTATAGACATGCCTATTAAGGATAATGATGATAAGTAATAAATTGTCATAATTTTTTATGCGATAGATATGAATATTTTCTGTATTTCTTGTTTCTTAGGCGCAAGCGCAACACACAATGTACTATTGCTTTAGCGAAGCAGATAGGGAAAGATGTACTGTGATACTTGGGTTGAAGTATCCCGTGTTTGTGAATTATCTTACAATTAGATCGAATAATTTGTAACGTAAAATTTGTTACAGTGTCATCACCGGATTCTTCAGATCTCATTATCAGTACAATTGTAAAACAAAAGTATCAAAATTATAATCAATAAGATGGAAGCTTGCAATATACAAAATGTCAAGTTTTTTTAAATTTTACTTCTTCTTTATGAATGTATATCAATATAATATACATTTTTATAAAATTCTTTTATTAGTATACATTTTTTAAATAATGATATGTCAGGTTGATATTGATTAATTTGTACTTCTCGTGGTATTTTTGGTATTATCGTTGAACAGTGTAGAAAGAGCGCTATCTCTCTCTCTCTCTCTCTTTTTCTTCCCTAACATTAAACCGAATGCGCATACATAACCAAATACTCTAATTATTTTATAATTATAAACACGTGACAATATTAATGTTATGAGCACAATACATTTACATGCTTTTTATATAATATTATATGTATATACACAGGGAGTGGGACAATTTAAAGTATCACAAGCTATTATCTCTGAAAGTGTTAGTTCATTGGAAAAATGTACGTTTCAGATAAAAGTTGGAGGGTTCAAAGAGAGTCAATAGACGATTGTCCCTACTGGACCCAACACGGACCCCCCAGACCCAAAACCTAATAAAATCGTCTATTGACCCTCTTTGAACCCTCCAACTTTTATCTAAAACATTTTTCCAATAAACTAATACTTTCAGAGATAACAGCTTGTAACACTTTGAATGCCCCATCCAGCATCCTGTATACATATACATACATATATATTATATATATTTTATGTACATTATTTTTCTATTTAATATTTGTTACAATAATTTACCTATTACTGAAAATATTAACTGCTAATTTTTATATACCTAAAATAGTTATTATGTAATGAATCATCCCAAATTTGCATATTTTCGAATTATTTCGAGTTCATCCATATCTTTCAAAGTATTCCAATCATTTTGGACCCATTCCATGGCCTCTTTATCTAATGATTATAGATTGATTTTTACCAATCATGAAACAAGAAATGAGGAATGAAAAAGTTCTTAGTATAAGTATTATACCATGTCTTCTTGCGTTGTAATTATCTTCGTAATTTATACTTTTTTAAAGAAGCATAAAACAATGATTGAATAAAATCTATATGTCAAATAAGGGGCTATTGTGGCATAAGTTGATAAAAATCATGGATTTTTCGAAGAAGTATATGACTAAATGAAAAGTTTAACTGTAATTGTAAAGAACCTTGTAAGAAATAGATAAATCGATTTTAATTAAGGCTTTTTCAATGCATATATACATATATTTTAGCATTTCGAGAAAGAAACATATGTATATATTCGATTTGTGTACATTTATCCTGATCGTGCGATATTACGACGATATATGGAAACATAAAGCTAGATAATATTAACATTTTAACTCATCGTTTAAATATTCTCAGGTAGCAGAGTGACGTCAAATGACGTATTAATAACGTCTTAATGACGTCTCTAACGTCAATAAAACGTCATTAAGATGTCTTTACACGTCATCTTGCTACCTGGGTTGTTTCATCATACGGCCACAAACCAATTAATAACAAAAGCATATGCGATTGAGGATGTAATGCTTCCATTGAAATCTATTTTCGACAACGGCCAAAACTGTTCTGAGGGAAAATGTGAAAAGAGATATGAATAGAAAACTGCACAATAAACTCTCTAATATTACGGTTTAAATTCACATATATCAGGGTATAAATAAATTAAGAACAGATTAATGCTTATGCCCTTAATCTTTATAGGACCGGACCCTTTTTTGGACGATCTTTTTAGTTTTAGTGCTAGAACATTTTTGTCCTTGTCAGTGAGTTAAACTATACGAAAAGGACGGCGTCACTCCAACGCCTAATATTAGGCTTCTGGTCCCGAAGAGGGAGGTTAATAGATAAATAAAATACTGATAAGTAAAATTAAGTAATGTTTTTGTCTAAAAGATTTATAATTTGATAAAGTAATGTACATTTATCAATCAATATTTAATTATAAAAAGATCAAAATTATTAGCACATATTACGGACAATGTTAAACAAATATTATAAAGTTAATAATATTATAATTGTATTATTTTTACTATTAGTCGTAGATAAATAAAAAAAAATAGATCATTATAAATCATTATAAATTTTAATCAATTAACAATAATATAATACAAATAAGTAAGAAAAATGAAGATAATTGATATGGAATTAATTATTTATTATTAATTATTACGTTTTTGTCACATTTTTCACTATTATTAAAGTTTAACAAATTTAAATAATGAAAATGATTTGTGAGTATTTCATTATATTATTATTTTTTCTATTACTTCAGAGTTGACTACAACTTATGTTATAAAAAAATTTTTTTTTAATAGCATTATTTCTGTACTGACCAGAGTACCGTAAAATACGACAGAGTCGTGCTCATAAGCTGAAATTAAAAATTTATGTTATGGAAAGGAAGTTATACAATATAATAAGTAAAACAGAACTATATGAATCTTATAATTAATTGTAAGAGAAAATGCTCTTTTCGGTCAAGCTGGATTTGAAAAGTTTAGTCGAATTAGAAAATTTCAGACAGAAATATCTATTATTATTAGATTACCAAGATCAAGCCCGACTGAAAAAAGCATCATCTCTAATTAATTGTAAGAGAATTATATATCGGCAATTTTTATTTAACTTTTTAGCGATGGTATGAATTATTAAAGATTAATTCATATAAAATGCGTATAAAAAAAAAGAAGATAATTATGAATATTAATTGCAAGTGAATTTTAAACACATAAAATACATTTAAAAAATGAATAAGTTAAAAGCTTTGTAGGTATTAAAACTTGACTATCTCTAAACGAGTTAAATATTTTGCTTTACTGGCGTTGCATTTACCGTTGCAAAGCCTTCTAATGATGGAACAAACATTCCGCCCACGACCATCTTGCAACTTCTCATACTTCTTTGCATTATAATTGGCAATAATTTTTGTGCTTGTAAAGGTGCGCCTTGCCATCGTATGACGTATCTAAAAGTTTATTTGGATATTAGTTTTCATCATTTATGACTATATCTCATACTATTAGTACAATATGGAATTATTTTGAGCGCTTCTCTTTTGCTTTTATATTTACATATATATAAAAAACATATATAACATCTATAGAAAGCATATCTTAAAGACTCAATCACAATAACTGCATGGTATTAACCATGTTATAAATTTGGTATCAATATATTACAGGAAGAGATAATAATAATTAACAATCAAAATATTGTTTAATTATTATTGTTAGTGCTATTGAATAGGTAAATGTATTTTAGTCATTATTTAATCATGTATATTATAATATTCGGCAAGAAATGGAAATGTAAAAAAATCTGTTTATTGTAGATATTTTTTTCAAAATTTAAAAAAATTTTTAGAATTCTGAAATATATTCGAACACATTATGTATACTTACGTGTTCTGAAAAATACCAGCGCTGTGATCTATTAAAATTTGACCAACGTAGTTACCCAAGAACAAGTACAAAATGTGACCAAAGGTAAATAAAATTAATGTTACGATTTCATCAATTTTCTTTACATACAGAACTGCTTGAAAAAGCTAAAAAAAGTATGAGCAATGAATTGAACAACTTTAGAAATAAATATTAGCCATATAACATATGTTAATAAAAGATTCTTATAGAAAATAACATGTGTTTTTCAATTGTATGATTGAATATTATACTTTCATGCATGCACGCACACACATTTGTATATACATATCTAGAAACGCGCGCGCCCTGTCTAATTAACAACGCTTTAAGAAAAACTTGTTATTTGAAAATATAATTAAAAGAATAGGTATTACTCACACAGAAAAGATGAATAATTAGAGATGTAATACCGATTATAAGAAGAATGCTGTATGATATCGCCAGAGTAGACCACAGGGATTCGGAAAACCTTGAAGAAAGAGAAACTATTGCATCGATTATTGCATCATCGTTGCAATTGTCGCGTGCTATATACTCTCCTTACTCTGCGCGATTTTTGAGAGATTTTCGGATCTACACTCTCAGAAAAGAATTCTAGATACAATACTATTAGGATCGAAATAGGGCCAATCATATTTAGTATTGAAAGAAGAATATTTTAATCTTAAATAAAGGAATTCTTAAATTAGACTTCTAGAAAAAAGAATATTTTAATCTTAAATAGAGATATTCTTAAATCTAGAATAAAATAATCTTGATGCTATCCCTCTAATTTTCTCAGAATTATTCTAGATTCAAGAATTCCTCTATTTAAGATTAAAATATTCTTCTTTTAATACTAAATATGATTGGCCTTATTTCGATCCTAATAGTATTGTATCTAGAATTCTTTTCTGAGAGTGTAACGATATAAATATCAATTCTCATAGAGACTCAATAGTTCGATATATTAATCGATCAATCAAATATCTTTCTGTTTACTATATACTTTACTCCGTTTTACTATAAACAAATTGCATTATACCGACTCGAGAGCTCTTTTGTGAATGCGTATAGCTTCAATTATCCTTTTGCAAATGATGATTGGTTGTTTTTCAGATGTGTAACCTTGTAAAAACTTATCATTGAATGCTTGATCCATCCGATAACTGCATAAATAACGATTGTACGTTGTAAAATTGATAGCGTATCAATTATAATTAAAGAACTCAAAGAACTCAAAATAAAATAAAAAATATCGAATGGCATAACAAAAATAAAATCAAACAATCTACATTATACAGAATCTTTTTTTATTTTATTACCTGGCAATTTGAAACATTGCGCAAGCATGTTGTACGTATGTTACGTACAACGATTCAGTGCCTATCAAAGTAGTGATTATTATGCCTATTGTAATGTCTAGTTGTAATAAAATTGCATAAAAAAACTTTTGCTGATCGACAAAGAACTCTCCCGGAAATATGAATTGTCGTTGACGCGAGATGTTCAATGGCGCAATGATGTCGAGGATGTTTGGTATCAACGGCACGAAAAGATAAATTAACACACCCACAAAACCCAGTACTGAAATTACGAAAGAGCGTACTTTCAATACAATTATATGTTACGATTATTTAAAAAGTTACATATATGTATCTCTTTCTTACTTGTCAAACTCAAAGTGCACATACTTCCAATGTAAGTGTACTTTTCTATGATCTCTAATTCTTTTTTATCTTTAAGCATATTCCAATCTTCTTCTACATGATCCATGAGATATCTTATCTGTTCACAAAGAATTATAAAATGAGGAAGCTTAAATGTACAGGCAAAGTTAATCGTTTTTTGTAACAAATGTTAACATATGTTTTCAAATTTATATATAGATCTGTTACATATTATAAAAAATGAAAAAGAAATTTGTAAATTTGTATTGTGCGTTTTCATATCGCATAAATACAAAACCTAAATAGACGAAGAAATATAGTTGATAAGACTATCACACATAGCAGATTAGCAGAATAGAACGTACATTACCATGTAGAGTGGATCAATATTTAATAAACAATTTTATGTATCCTATGATAAAATCAGCAAAGCGCTTGTTTATTTTAATGACATCTTTTAATAGGATATTTTAAAATAAAAAAGGTGAACAATATAAATATACGGATGGCAATGTATTGTTGACTCACCTTTCTAGCGACAATACAAAACGTTTGATATTTTATTATATAAATGAAGCAAATTATGATAGGAGAGAGAACTTTTAGCATGACATCATTTTGTTTTAATGACATCAATTTCGCAATCTATAAAACCATGAATTTCGATAACTCAATATATCACTCAATATATCACTCAATATATCACTTATCACAAGTTATTAATTTTTGAAGCAAGCAAATCTTGCGTTTATAGTATTAACGGGATAATAATTTCTTGCATAAAAGCTATAATGTATTATGAGTAAATGACACAGAGCATGTTTAACATGTGATAACACTTTTTGTAAAGTTTAGGATAATATTCTTACCTCGCAAATCGTCGTGATTATTACAATAATGTTACAAAGTATTATTTGACAGTACTTGTAGATTGAACGCTCATACGGCCATAAGCCAACTGATAACAAGAGACGTCGATTGAGTTTATAGTATCCATCCCCGACGAAGTTCATCTTCCCGCGGCTGTCACAATACTTCTGCGCTGAGAAACGAAGAGTTACCTCCCTCTACCACTATTTTCCATATTTGTTGAACCTATCGTATTTTTCGCTATATTACATCTCGCTTGTCTATGAAATAAGTGCGAAGAATAAGTACTGCAATTTATACACATATATAAGTTTAATACAATTTAGTAATTTATAAAATTATCAGCGTATTAGAAAAACACGCGCATTTCACATATCATGTCTATAATATTCACATAAAACGCGCGAAGATAACACGTGGAGAAAAATTAGTAATCTGCGCAATTATAATGCAAGCCCCTTTCTTCAGAGGGATAATTTTCTTATACCAGATACCTACATTTCTTTTTTATAGGAGATACATTCCTTTTCATTGATCGTCAAACCATGAGTGGTAGTGTTTCGTGTTGAAGTAAACAGTTTTAGTATATTAGCTTGTTGTTTGAAAACTTTAGAAACACGAAATACATTTGAATGTATTTAATCCTAGCTCGCTACACTCTCCTCTCAGAAAAGATTTCTAGATACAATACTATTAGGATCGAAATAGGGCCAATCATATTTAGTATTGAAAGAAGAATATTTTAATCTTAAATAGAGGAATTCTTAAATCTAGAATAATTCTGAGAAAATTAGAGGGATAGCATCAAGATTATTTTATTCTAGATTTAAGAATTCCTCTATTTAAGATTAAAATATTCTTCTTTCAATACTAAATATGATTGCCCCTATTTCGATCCTAATAGTATTGTATCTAGAAATTTTTTCTGAGTGGTCCAGTGGACTACTTCTCGGTTTTCTATTATAGTTTTCACATAATAATTTTCTAGTTTCCTTATGATAAGTTCAGTTTAAAGTTAATAATTTTCTTGACCTGATATTATCGTAAACATTTTATTCAGACTGTATTTCCAATTTCTACAGTACAAGCTTAAAAATATTAATTAGAATGAAAATGACAATATGACAAAGTCGAGTGGTCTCACGGACCGAAGTGTGGCGAAATAAGAACTTGAAAATAAGTGTGGCTATAGCTGTAGGATTAAATCTCTTAAAATACATTTATTTCATATATCTTTTTAAAATATGATATACATGACATTAAGGTAAAGAGGATAAACAGAGATTATGTTTTTTTACAGTTTGAAAGTATTCATACAGTGTAAAATATAATTATGAATATACCTGAGACGCTTTCAATATTTATTTAATAATCTAATAATCTAAAGATTAATTTAAAGAAGATAAAACATTGTTTCACGTTATTAGTATTTCAGCTTTACTTATTAATGTCATCGCTGCATTGACTATATAAACTCATAAAATAAAGTAAGAATGTGCTCTTGACTAGAATTTTTATTCTTTAGCATATCCGATGCACAATCATACTTTATTTCTAAATAATAATATTAAATATCGACACTTATAAAATTGACATTTAATTGATATCTTTCTTCTTTTTTCAAATATATATTTGTTTTCAAATATATGTTGTTTATGTAGATGATATCTGTTAATTAAGAAATTTTTTATTTTACTTCATTATTAGATATATATTTAAATATATAATTTGATATTCCTATTGCTAATCTTTATTATGAGAGGTGTTTTTCACTACCAAATATAATAGTACCATAAATAAATACAATAAATTATATTCATTGCTTAATTTTTCTGTGAGCATTCGATTCTAATTGTTCGTATAGTATTTTACATTCAAAACAAGACCTCTGTATTTTCGTTCAGTGTTTCATATGCTATATTTGTAACGATAAAAGACATAATTATAAACATAAAAAATATTCAACTAAAAATTAATGACTTTTTTCTTTTTAAAATTTATTAAGCATATGTATTCTGACATCTCACGAAGACTCATTGTGAATCTTATCCATGAAAAAAAACCATGTCAAAATTTTTTTAAAATTATATACGACAGATGTAATGATAAAACTTTTGCGCGAAAAAGTAATAAAAATATTGCATATTATGTAAGTCAGTTACTCCAATGGGTAAACAGTACAGTGCGACGCGGCGTCGCGTCGACGCCGATATCGCGACGCAGCGCGGGCGCAATAGCGTGCAAGGGTCTCCATTTGCGACGTTTCCCTCAATACAGTATGAACCGTCATGCGAAGAACACTTCGCTCGTATAGTATATTTTCTTCATCGCCGCGAAACATCGTGTCTCCGTAGCATTAGTGATATTAAACGGTGTATCCGTGAATTTCTGTCTGCTCGTGAAGCGCTGTGTGCTATTAATAAATTGTGATGTGTGTGATGTGCACTTTCTTAATTTCTAATGAAATTTTCGATAAATCGTGCACAAAACAATAATACACTTAAAATAACTATAACTGCACTTTAATATGCAGATAAGCAGAATAAGAGACATGAGATATACCAAGGTAAAAATACAAGTGATATGTATAATATTTAAATAAGAATTCTTTTGCACAACTCTACTCTGTAAAATTTTCTATAAACAAAATTATTTTTCTTTCTTTCTTCATAATTACATCTTTGGCGTAAAATTCAATTGATATATTTGCTGTTAATAACGTTAGTAGCGTTTTAACTATAATATAGAAAACGTAAAAAGTAGGATATAAAATAAATTTTATAAAAATCTTAAATCTTCCTGAAATCTTCGCGTATACTATTTTGTTACAAATTATTTATATTAAAAATAAAATAAAATTACATATATATCTACATATGTATATGTACACACATATCCATGTATACATATATACATAAGAAAATTTACTTAATGACCTAAAATTACTCGTAAACTAATATAACTTGACATAGAACTTTTATTGTAAATATCTTATTAGTAAATATAAATTTTTTAGACCATATATCGCTTAATATTTTTTCATTTTGTATTTAATTCAATTTCCATATAAACGATATAAGATGGTCCATTAAAAAAATTTAAGATAATCTTCAAAATTCGATATATGTATAAAAAGGCAAGAAAAAAGGCGAAAACATTATAATGCATATCCTTTTACGCCAAGTATAACTTTTGTTCTAAACATTTCCCAAATACAAAAAATAGTTTGCAAATAATTTCAGGTTATCAAATAAGATAAATTGTCGTGTATCTATAAGTATTAATTATATGTGATTTGTTCAATATCTTAATCAGTTATGAAGAAACAAAAATACAGCCGTACATTTTACTTTTAAAATATTTTGTTTAAATATGAACAACGATATGAGAATGTCCATGAAAAGTACACTTTTTGAAGATTTAAATTATTCCAAAAAATAATTAAAAATAAAAGGATCTGTTTTACAGTATTGTGATAGTTTCCAGTGAAGTTTAGTAAAACTCTTTCGGGTTAGTCACGCTTTGCGTGATAACTTTTAACTATCCTTCCCTAAATAATTATATATTTCGACTTTCCCTCCGTCAAATTGTCCTTATACTTTTGCCATCATTATAAAATTACAGTGTATGAATGAAAAGGTAGTATTTAGATATCGATGCCATATGCAATATAAAAAAAGGGATGACGAACTTATTGATCGGAGTTTATGGCATAAAAGTATAAAATATAATGGTAATTATTCTAATATGTTGCTAACGGGATACTAATAACGTTTGTGATAAACGTATTTTATTCTGCATTAATGAATTGTTTCATAATTACTAATACGGTCTTCATATTCATAATACAATTTTCGATTATATCTATATATTACTAGGACTTGCTGTCTGTTTTGCTCTTAACGTACTGAATATATCATAGTGAGGTAAGACAACGTTAAACTCGCCATCTAAAAGACATAATTATATCATAACATTAAAATCTAAATTAAATTATAAATTTAAATTATTTCAACTAGTTTTTATACCATTTTTGCATAGTTATATTATTTTCATTAATGCTATTATAATGATATTATATATTTATTGTCTTTTAATTATAATTATTCGAATCTGTAACGGTAGAAAAACCTATCATTACCGAAGCGAAACCTTCCAGCGATACCATAATTACACCACCACCAATATTGACCACGTAAGCCTTCATTGTTCTTTGCAGTATAAACACAAACAGTTTTTGAATATGCTTAATGCTGTATACTAGGTACATATACCGGGTATATCATATCTACGTGCATAATTGCATATGAGAATGCATCCCATTGTTGAATTCTATTCATTATTTCCTTTATCTAGTAATATTAGTGATAATTAAACGTGAACGTCAATATTACATTTTAATTTCGATTAAGTAATTTTTTTTTAAATAAGTAAGATAATTTAGTAATTTAGATTAAATTTTCCATATACATACTCTATCAATACTAATAATGTAGCTAAAAAACTTGAAGGCAGAAATGAGACTAGGGATACAGTATAATACGTTAGATAGTACACAAATCGGTCGAAATCATGAATCGCGCTGTGAAATTTGGTTAGTTGCCAAAGAAGAAATTTTATTACACACCAATGATTGATTTTTCAATTCAAAGAAAATATATCAAATCACTATTACAATTATCTATCATATAGAATCATCTTTTCAAATGTTAGTTAACAACGATGTGTGAACAAAGTTACCTGAGTAATACAACCAGACACAAAGATGAAAGCCGTGAATACTCTGTAAATATGTATATAATTATATTGGAGGAAGTATTAAACGTGAATATTCAGTTAAAATATCCGCACCGTAAAAGAAAAGTTACATTAGAATGAGGTGTGTATAATAGTTAATATTGTGATATATTTAATGAATCATAAAAAGTATTTTATTTATTGCTAATTATAATACACATGTTTTATTTATCAGATTTATTATCAGTTAGGAGCTAATATTATATTTATATCGAAATATATATGATTGTTAATGCTGGAGAAGCGAGATAAAATATAGCCCAAAAAATATGTCTTATATAAATAATCTATGATGCAATAGCAATAAATTCAAAAAGTGAAGAAGCGCACTGCATTGTTGTTTCAAAATTAATTTTATTAATAAATATGCAAAGAAGGGTACATGTATTACGCATACGCATTCTAAACCTGTGAATCGGATTCTTTAAACCTGACTATTATCCTTTTCGTAGCTTTCTTTGTGTGTTCCCATGGATTGAAGGACCATAACGTAGGATACAGACATACTTATGAGCTGTAGTAAGTATTAAAAATCTTTTTCTCTTATGGAATTGATCAAAATAAAATTGCCCGTAATATTCCTTACCGTAGCAAAACCTTCTAACGACGCATCAAATAAACCTCCAGCTGTTAAAGAGCTCTTTCTGTTACTTCTTTGCATTATAAGTAGTATAAACTTTTGCATACATAATGGCGCAGCATACCACTGTGCATTATATCTGTTGATACATATACAGATATACATATACATCACTTAATATTAATTAATCTATTTGATTAAATAAAGTCATTAAATGATATCAAATAAACTTCTTGATTTTTATCAAGTTTTGAATTTGCAAATTATATTTAGCGAGATAAAAAATTACATATTCTGAATTATTCACATATTACAGCAGGAATTACAGTCGCCAAATTGTATTGTAAACAAATTAAAAATAGTATAAAATTGGAAAAATGTGTTTAATACTTACGTTGCTTGACAAATGCCAGTACTGTCGTCTATAATGTTCTGTCCAACATAATTTGCCACAAATAAATAATATAAGTGTATAAGTATAATGATACAGCACACCAATATGTCAATTTTTTCCAGGGATAATACTGCATTAATAAACTTGAATCGAACATTATTAATTACATATCCTTTGTATAGTTTCATATTTGTATATCATTATATTAATTAACCTTCTTCGAATAAATGATATTATGTTCTTTTCGCAATACCTGCATTTAAGCTTACATTAAAGAAACTGAGACTCGTCGAAGCCAGACCAAATCCTATTAACACGAAATACAATGTCGCAAAACTGTTCGTCAAAATATTGGCCAAACTTTAACAGCAAAATGTGTATTTAATATCATAATTCACTAATTAATCAATTCAATAATATTTAAGTCTTTGCGCTCAGCCTTTTCTGCGAGGATTTTTAGACATATTCAATTGTAAGAAAAACGGAAGTTTATTAGATTCTGCTGTTTTTAACTTTGTTTATAAGATGCGTTATCTTTTATGTGAACACAAATTTATATTTGTATGGCGATCATAACACAGAAAAATGTGCACTGCTCTAATAAGCCGAAGATCCGAGTTCAAATCCAATCAAAAATCGTCTATTTTCATTCGATCGCTATATATACCTCTCGGAAAAGAGTGGCAACCCACCGAGAGTATAATATCTCTTGCCAAGAGTATCCTATCCCTCTATATTTGAGGCTTCCTGATCCTCCAGGTTGGAAGTTGGGCGCTAGGTTAACAACCTGTCCAGTTAAAAAAATTATCGTTAAGAAACCAGAAGAGAGGCCTCGGGTTTAATGAAGGCCAAACTTCAGAAGGCCGGCTCGATCTTGAGCTGTAGTGCCATTGAAGAAGAAGAAGAAGAAGATATTAATATTTGTAATACATCGTGACAATAATTTTGTTTTATCCAGGCAAAATAGGTTTCGAGTGCAAAGGAATGATATACATTAATACTAACTCCACAGCTCTACGATGAACGTATACAGCGTGAATTAGTTTGTTGTAAAGTATGTGTTGTTTAATGTCCTTTGGCATTAGTTGTACATTTTCAAATATGTGTTCTATTCGATGGCTATGAAAATAATATACGATGGATCTAAACTTGTTCTTATATTGGTTTTTCATTTAAGTAAATCAATGAAACTTGTGATATTTAGATATAAAATAACTGTTGTTTTTACCTGGCGATTTTAAACATAGCGCATGCGTGCAACACGTACGCTATGAGTATTGTCGCATAAGCCACTATTGTCATCGATCCAGCATATTGATTTAAGACAATATGTGTCAAAATAGGAAAAAAGTATGTTTCTTCGTCGACAAAGTATTCCACATTAATTACCAATTGTCGCGGTCGCGATTCATTCATTGGTACGATCACATCGAGTATAAGAGGTAGACAAATTATTGTTAACAATATCAATAAACTGCTAGTAATCAAGCCTGAAGCAAGTGAATTATGCCACGTATTTGACGTAGTATGAAAAACAATGCATATTTTTTATATTTTATTAAAGAAGTACTAGTACAGAGAAAAAAATTATACAATATGTATTAGTAATTTAATTGTATTTGTATCAATTGAAGTGTGTTATTGTTTTAAAACATTTTATATAACTTTTGTAAAAGATTTTGGTTAAATATTATAATATAGAAATTTGCATGAATATAACGTGTAAATGCATATAAAATGTATTAAAATTCATCTAAAAATAATATATCATAAAAAAAGAAATTGATTGATATACGATTGACATTTGATTTTATATCTTACACGTAAAGCAGATCGTATATAATTTTGCATTGTCAGCATATCTTCGTATCACTTCCAATTCCGACTGAGCCTTTAACATATTCCAATCATATCGAACTCTATCGAAGATATATTTGATCTACGATCATAAATAAAGTATCTTATTCGGTAATTCTTTTTTGGTATTACATGTCTTTTTATTATTTTTATGTTATTACAATGGTTCTTTAATATATGTCAAATAATTACATATAAATGGTAAATAACGTATATATAAATATAATGTTATATTTATATAAAGTTATTTAAATCAGAAAATGAAAAAAATAATATAGATAAAAAATATTTTTGCAACAAAAAATCTTACAAGAACACATCAAATGCATCAAAACCAAGTGAATACTTACGTTATCGCTGAGAAGAAGACATGCGTTATATTTTATAATATAAACACAGTTTATAATAATAAACATAAAAATTTTGGCAATACAATTGCTGCTGTGCTGTTTTACAAGAAATGTATTGCACTGAAAGCAGTAGCCTTATTGAACGATTATAGCAAAAATGTGAATAAACATTATTTTACATAAAAATAAATCCATTTCATATTATAGGCAAAATTGTCAATATTTGTATTACATTTGACATAAACTTTTATTTAAATAAATAAAATACATGTGAAATGAAAAACCTAATACCTGGCATACTAGAAAGGATATGAATAACGTTTGGAAAAAGATTATTTGAGTTTTCTTCAACGTTGAAACTTGATAAGGCCAAAGACC
>NW_020214718.1:0-2619 GCF_003070985.1 Temnothorax curvispinosus
GTGCGTGTGCGTACGTGCGTGTGTGTGCGTGTGTGTGTGTTATGTGTGTGCATCCACACACAAACGGTGTATATCTGCCGACTGTTGGCCAAGACACACGCACAGTCTACATATCAATCTAACCTCTATACACAGAGAGGTTAGATTGACATGTAGACGGTGCGTGTGTCTTGCGTTTTCCGAACTGCGACCAGGTAGACCAGGCTTAAGGTGTGTGCATGCGTGCGTGCGTGCGTGCGTGTGTACTTGCGTGTGCGTGTGCATGTGCGCGCGTGTGCGTATTGATCAGATTCGGTATTTGAACAATGAATATTTATTAAAATTATTAAGAAGAAGGCGGTACACGTTGAAGTATTCGTCTCTTGTGCGGACCGCGAAGGATCGCAAAGTTTTTTCTACATAATTATAGTTTCTTTTACAGAAGAAAGAAGTCTCGGAGCCGATCAAAAATACCTACCTTGCGTACTGGAAATTGAACGGGAAGGAAGACACGAGGAAGTGGATTCTTCGTACATATTTTGTTTCTGATCATTGCGACACACATATTGAGTGAGTTCTTATAATTTATTCTAAGAATTATTAATAGATATCAAAGGTGTGATTGAGAGAGCGAGCGAGCGAGCGAGAGAGAGAGAGAGAGAGAGAGAGAGAGAGAGAGAGAGAGTGTGTGTGTGTGAGTGTGTGTGTGAACTTGCGTGTGCGTGTGCAGTGCTTGCGTGTGCGTATTGATCAGATTCGGTATTCATTGCATAATAATTGAATTTGTACATTTGTGCACTAACAATGAATATTTATTAAAATTATTAAAATTATAAGAGCAAATTTATGTTACGTAGTGTCGTTTTTTAATAAATTTGTATTTCTGTATTCTACTGCAATTTTTTCAGAAAAATTTTTAAAATGAGTACTGCATATTATCGAGTAAAAAAATGCCGTGACTTGAAACGATCAGCTAAAGAAATTATATTATCAAGTAATGCATCAGATGCTAAGCAATGTCGATTCGACGATTCAAATTCTTATGTTAGCGATGACGAAGACTCATCTTTTGACCTGACTAATAGAGCGCCAGATTTTAGCTCGTCAAATTCCCAATCTTCTCCATCTTCTTTATCTTCTCAGCAGTCATGGACTTCAGAAGAAAGCTCTCAAGAAAATGGTAATGATGACTCAACTGTGACAGTAGTTTCTTTTCCAGAAAAATTACAAAACTGGTGTGTAAGATTTAGAAACAGTCTAACAGTTGAGGCAATAGAAGTGCTGCTAGTGCATTTACGAGATGAAAATCTACCGAATTTGCCCAAATCAGCAGCTACCTTATTGCAAACAAAATCTAATCCAAATGTGAAAAGTATGAAATGTTTTAAGAACACAAATGGTTTTTATGTATATTTTGGCATACAAGAAGGATTAAAAGCGATAATCACTGATGAATACACGGAGAGCACTATTAGCTTATTATTTAATATTGATGGCCTCCCATTATATCACGGTTCAAGCGAACAATTTTGGATTAACTCGGGGCTTGTTCTACACAATCAATACGAGTGTCAACCATTTATTGTTGCTGCATGTAGCGGAAATTTGAAGCCACAAAGTGTAGATGAATTTTTACAGAATTTTGTCACTGAAGCAAGCTATTTAGTTCAAAATGTTGCAACTATTGGCCAAAGAGAATTCAAGGTAGAAATTATTGGATTTTTTTGCGATACACCCGCAAGATCGTTTATTAAAAAGTGTAAAGGCCATGGTGGCTTTTATGCTTGTGAGCGATGTGAAACAAGAGGCATAACCAAACATAAGAGAAGAGTTTATCCTAGCATGAATTCTAAACAGCGGACTGACGATTCCTTCAGAAGAGAGCGACAAAAGGAGCATCATTTAGAAAGCAGATCCCCATTGCTGGATATAACACATTTCGACCCTGTCAGATCAGTATTTTTGGATTCTATGCATTTATTTTATTTGGGAAATATGAAGTGGATTTTGGAACAATTGCTTGGAATAAATAAGAAAATCAAATGCAAACTTCATACTCGCGATGTAAAACTATTAAATTCCAATTTAAAAATATTGTTGAGATATGTACCTAAAGAGTTTCAAAGAAAAACACTGGATTTAGACGAATTGAATCATTGGAAAGCAACGCAGTATCGTTTTTTTTTTTTTTTTTACATTACTGTGGGGCCCTGGCGTTACGTAATGTTCTATCTAAAAATATGTTTCGACACTTTCTTCTCCTTGTAGTTGCATGTAGAATTCTTTGTAACCCAGATTTATGCTTAAAACATACCAATTATGTCAAAGAATTGTTAAAAAAATTCGTTGAGCTTCTTCCGTTATTTTACGGTCCATATTCACAAGTTATAAACAACCATAACTTAATTCACGTAGCAGATGACGTGGAGTTCACGAAATTGTCTCTGTCCGAGATTTCCGCATTCCTCTTTGAAAACAAGCTTGGTAAAATTAAACGAAAAATTCGAGGAAAGAAAAAACCTGTGGCACAGTTAGAAGAGAATCCGAAGAAAGAGCATGCCCAATAATAATGAAGAAGAACGCTATTCACAGAAAAAAGAGATGTCATAGTTAATCCTGATATTCCAGATGAATATGCAG
>NW_020214719.1:0-11530 GCF_003070985.1 Temnothorax curvispinosus
AGAGCCGAGGGTACGTGTTGTCAGCTCACGATCTCTCCACTCCGTTCAAAGCACAGCGTCGAATCTTGGCTTCTTTGTTGACTTTGCATCAGCCACGTGTACTCAGGCGAAATAAAAGGCTTTCAGGCTCACATTTTACGAGAACGCACCTTTCTTCTCTTAGTCAGAGTACTGATGGTTACAGGAATCAAATAATTTGTATTTATAGACCTGCTGGCGGACGTGACGGTACTCACCAAGCAGAATCAGAAATCGGAGTCGGCTGAGCCTAACGTTAGAAAGCGACAAAATGTAGCCAAAGATGGAACACATTCCCATAGTAACTCTGAATATTCGAAAGAGCAGCTGGAGCACGTGAAGAGGTAGGTGTTTCGAGGTTGTTTTGATTACTTGAGAATACAATGCTGTTATCAATTTGTATTTTATTTATTTAATTATCTTGGATAAATATGTTTCTTTTTGTTTGGTTATTGTAGGATTAAAAAATGCAAGGATTATTACGAGATTTTGGGAGTCAGCAAAGACGCTGCGGACAGCGACATTAAGAAGGCTTACAAGAAATTAGCGCTTCAATTACATCCTGACAAGAATAAAGCGCCAGGCGCCGCCGAAGCTTTTAAGGGTATGTCGAGATAGTGGGGAAAAAAGTGAAATTAGGTTTGCTATTGCAAATTTACTTGACTTTATGCGAGAAATCTTTTATGCAGCTATTGGTAATGCGGTTGCTATTCTTACTGACACGGAGAAACGGAAACAGTACGACACGTACGGTCCTGAAGAAGAACGAATGCAGAACGTGCACACCCGCCAAGGCCATACACATTATAACTATACCCGTGGATTTGAAGGTTAGAGAGAGTGTTGAAAGTGGAGACGTGTGTCGTGAGAATATCGTACAAGTTCTCTCATGTATCAAAATATAATCTATAATATCTCTTTAGCCGATATCACAGCCGAAGAGTTATTCAACATGTTTTTCGGCGTTGGCTTCCCGCAACAAGAATTCTATATGCGTCGACCAGGTGGGAGATGGATGCGGCAGTCAGAGGCACAAGCGCAACATGCTCATAATCAGGTAGAGCAGAAAGGCGTTAAGCCCAATTTCAAAGTACTGTTCTTTTTTTCTTTCTTTTTTTTTAAATCCAACAATATTTTTCAGCAAGCAAATGGATATACGTCATTTCTTCAGCTGTTGCCAGTTCTGTTATTAATATTGTTAACCATGATGAGCAGTTTTTTCATATCCGACCCGGTATACAGTCTGCACTCGAGTTCGTAAGTATAACTCACGAGTAACACTGTACATACAACACGTCCCATAATTTTTCAAGTTTTTTAACTGGGGAAAATTCAGCTCAATCTCCTGGGCACGTATTACGGAACTTTTCGGAATGAATTCCGATCGAAATTATTCTGTTTTCCCTAGAAAACACAATAGAAATGTAGGAAACAACTAAACAATTCCGATCGGAATCCATTTCGAAAAGTTCCACGTGTCCCGGAATGCGAGCTTCCCTGCTAACGTCCGGGCACCAAGAAGAAAAGGATGGGTTGCTTTGTTTCCATTTCTGTGTCTGTTTAGCGGACTTTTGATTGCGGTCAATGATATTCCGTTATTCTCGAAAAGTACAGCAATAAAAAAGGTCGGATTGGAAACAAAATTCATCTCGCTTCTAGAGTAGAGTTCGCATTCCAGTATAGCATATATACATCCTCGGTCAAAAAACTTGAGAAATTTTTGAAAATTTGTACTGTGTAATTATTCCAATGTCAATAAAGATTTTCGCAGGATGAGATACGTAATGATTTCCTCCTCATTTGCAGGAAATATTCTGTGGCCAGAACAACTCAAGTTTTGAAAGTTCAATATTATGTTAAAGAGAACTTTCATAGTGAATATCAAGGGAGTTTACGTAGGCTAGAAATTTCAATTGAAGAGGAGTACGTGAGTAATTTGAGGCAAAGCTGCGCCAGAGAAAGGAATTACAGTATGTATTTGGTTCTTTTATCTCTTTCAATATGTCCATCGTAAACATTCTCAAGATATTTCAAATTTGTTTTCTAATAGGGGAAGGTATAATGTGGAAAGCCCGTAATTTGGGAGATCAAGATCTATTCATGAAAGCTAAAAATCTCGAAACACCTTCGTGTAAGAAGCTACAAGAACTGCAAGCATAATAGATAAAACGTGTAAACTAAAAATAGGAGTTTTGTGTGTTGTAGATAGATGTATATTATATTTACACATGTATAATTGTCTTTGGGTGTATAATGGGAATTTGTTATAAAATTACATATAAGGCATCTTTATACACTCAGAGTAAATCATATTTCAAGTCCACACAACACACCTACTTGGTCTCTAATAGGGCTGTTATTTTTCACAAGTTCGAAGTTTAAGGTGTCTTCGAAGCTTCGAAGCAAATCATCAGCCCTAGTCTCTAGCCGTTAATTCCATGCATAAATTTCAAATTACATAATGAACGATTGCTGTGCAGAGTAAATGAAGGTTTAATCTTTATTTACTCGATTTGAGTGAAAATATGTATAAGAAATGGTTCTTTTCTTCCTTAATTTCCATTCTCTCAAAACAAACATGTATATTAGTTATAAATATATTTTAAAAATTGATAAAAATTGTCTATAAAAAGAAAACAATGTAATATGCGTACAATTGCCTCTTCAGCTTTTCAAACTATAGTATTGTGGAATATTATTAGGACAGCCATTCTGAATACTCAATTATTTATAACGAGCAAAATATAAATAAGCTTAGTACTTGCTAAGTACGATTACATAGATAGCATAGATGGAATGAATATCATACGTACATGTAGATAATTTCATAGATTCGCGGGTCCAATTTATTTCATGATGACGCTTTTTTCAATTGAGAAACTACGAATAAATTTGTAGTAGGTGACTGACGATATATATTTTACACTTGGACTGTTATCGCACGGCTGATTATTAGTATATGCCTTTCTAGCGACTTTTGAGAACATCTGTGATTAAGTATATAGCGTTCAGCAAGAAAGAAAGAAGCAATTTGACAAGAATATGTTCGGATAATTTTAATTCTCCTTTCAATTAGCTATTTTGTTGACTTCAACTACTTTACTGCCTCTGTATTTCATCTATTATGGATCTTTTAAATCTAAATCATTATATACGTATACATTATGCCGAATTGCTTCTCGCTTAAAATTTATTCAATTTTTTTTATCCATCTTGTGATATGAATTGCAGAGAACGTATTAATAGGATTGTAATCCGTATTGAGTTCATTATTTTAATGTATAAAGTAAAAGATTCAGTATTTAATTCTAGCCAGATTCTAATATATAAATTTCCCGAGTTGATGGTGAAATTCTCTGATACTTGTCAAAAGATACTTGTTATTCAAATCAGTATCTACTTCGATACACTTTTTTAAATAATTTATTCTATTTTTATTAAACACACAAGCAGAATTCTTTAACAGCATATTAAATCAATTTGAAAGATGACTGATAAAAATTCGATCCTACAATGAAAAAATGCGAGAAATGATTGATATATTTGTTGGGCATTATAAAATATCGAATTAATTGTAATTCAACTGGAGAGTTTCAAAAATGTTTATATTGTTCCAAAGCTAATCAAATGTTATAAACCTTTGTTGAAATAATATGCAATAGCGCGTGTTTGTTTTAGTATACAATTTATAAATCGTGCAATGCTGCAAAATGTTTACGATTATTATTATTTATACATATAAACGGTCTTAGCACAGACGTATTTATGTTATTACAAATATAAATTATGTTATTTAAAAAATTTTATATATTTATGTATATCCTTTTTTCCCTATCTGATTTGAATTTTATTACTAAAACATTTAATATATATGTATCTGAAAATATATGTTTATGACTGAAATATGTAATAATATAATCTCTAATTATTTATTTATATATTGTTTTGAATGTAAAATTATAATCAATTATATTAATTATACTTGTATATAAGTAACAATTTATATATATATACGCTATATACATTTATCATTTACAATAACGATGCGTGTTCCAAAATTCATAAAAAAAAGTGTAACATCGATTTGTGATTTCTCGCTCGTTGCTGCACTCTCTGCACTTAAAATGAAATAGGTATATACATAATAACCGTTTAAAAGAAAAAGGGATGCGCGATTTTGTAGAAAAAATCGATATCGAAAGAATCGATAAAAACGAAAAAAATCGATACTAAATAATCGATTATTGCAAAAAAAATCGGAGAATCGATATATCGATAAAATATCGATTATTTAAAAAAAATCGAAGAATCGATATATCGATTCTATATATATATTTTTTTTAAATATTTACAAACGGCAATCAAAAACTAAAAAAGAGAACCGTTTAAAAAACTAAATTATTTTTATAATTTTTTAATATTAACAGTGTTAATTTAACACTGTATTAATTTAACACCTACATAAAATGGTATTTGAAAAGAAATCAACTTTTTGATATAAAGTTCATTTTATTTTTATCGCTAAACAATTTTAAATATTTTAGAAATTTTTTTTGTTATTTGTCTATTGTTCTATCATTTTCTTACCAATCTTACCATATATTTCTTCAGATAATTTGAATTTGTAGTAGTAGATTTGAGACTGCCGTTTGTAAATGAAAGTGGTCCTGGAAAGAAAAACAATTGATTATTTCCGATGATATATACATAGAAGGGAATATGTATAATTAAGGTCCATGAGAAAGTAAGTGTGCCCATGATAAAATTCATACTTGACTTGACTCGTACTCACTTAGAAAATCATCAATTTGAAATAAAAAAATCAAACAGCAGATTCAAGGTCACCAATATAAAAAGCAGAATAAAGGAAAAAAAGAATTATGCCAGTATGTATTTCTTTCTAATGAATAAGTACATAGTACAATCTTTTTGTTAAAAAAAACCAACAAATGTCTGAAGTGCAAATGTAATGTTCACATTGCACATTGTATAAAAATAAACATTGCACACATTGCACATTGCATAAAAATAAACATTGCACACATTGCACATTGTATAAAAATAAACCGAGAATAATAAGAATAAGAATATAAGTCAAGGTAACAGTAATATATATAAGTAAGTAAGTTAAGTTATATAAGTAAGTTAAGTTATATAAGTAAGGTAAGTAATATATATAAGTAAAATGAAAAAATTGGGAATGAATAATAAGAGTCTAGATGCAGAAAAATTCTTCATTCCAATTTCCATTCTTCTTTTGAAAGAGATCCCAGAAATAAGAGTCGATTCAAGTGCTCACCCGTTAATCGATTTCTCTCATTGCTCTTGATGTCACCAGCCTCGGAAAATTTCCTTTCTGATGGTACAGAGGTACTAATAATACTGATGTATCGAATTGCCAGTTCGTACAGCGTTGGAAACGAATTCTGTAAGGATTTCCAATGTTGAAATGGATCGTAATGTCGAGCAATTACCGATTGCTTTAAATATTGTCTTAATTCATGGGCAAGATGTTCATCTTCCGTACTCTCATCAGTACTCTTTGCCACCATATCGTCATGAGCCTTCCAAATAGTTTCATTAGAGTCTTGTTGAACTGCAGATCTTTTTTCTTGAATTTTTTTCCCACCAATCAATTTCATTTCTTTATTGATTCGTTCCACAGCAGCAGCTGCTGCACGGGCATTTTGAAAATCGATTCGTTTGAATCGTGGATCAAGTATTGTAGGGACCGCGAGAATCATATTATTTTCAACATTTTTAAATTTATCTTGAATCGATTCAAGGAGCTTTTTCTGAAAAAAACTTCCGTTGTTTGTTGAAGGTTTAACTTGTTCAATTGATAGTGTCATACAGTGAATGATTGGTATAATAGTACTGCAAGTAGGATATTTGCTGCCACTGATTTCCTTAATGACATATTCAATTGGTTTCATGAGAGACACAACTTCCTGTAGGACTTCAATTTGGCTATGAGTTAACATATCTGGAATGTCTGATCTTTTGCATCTCAAAGTAACTGCATAAACGTACTGCTCCAGAGCGAGAAATCTCTCTAACATGTAAAGAGTGGAATTCCAGCGAGTCGGAACATCAAGAATAAATTTCAAGACGGTTCCCTCTGTCTTTCCATCAAGTATTTGTAACCGTTTTAACTCATCTGTAGCCACAACACTTCTTCTGATAAGCACGACAATTTTCTTTACTGTAGCAATAATATTGTTGATCTCTGGCATATCCTTTAATATTTTAGGTACAAGATGAGACAAAAAATGAGCAAAACACCAGATATGTCTTTCAGAGCCTACAACATTATGTACAGCAGCTTTAATATTTGCTGCTCCATCACTGGTGATTGCCATAATTTTTTTTCGATCTAATTTAAAATCATCAATGACAGAATTGAGACACTCCGTGAGGTACTCTGCTGTATGATTTGTATGCAGCGGAAAGACTCCCAAACATCCATTTTTCATTACAAGATCTTCAGACAGGTAATAAATGGTGACACCCAGATAGCTTTGGAAAGTACAGTCTGTCCAATTATCACATGTTAAAGTATAGGACAAAGCTTTTTCAAGAGTGGATTAACATTCTTTTGCTTCAACATAGCGATTATCCATTAATTTAGTTAGAGTCTTTTGATCAGGTATACGATAAAGTGGAGCTACTGTTTTCATCAAAACCTTGAAACCTTCTTTATTAACTATGGATAGTGGTTCTTTGTCTTTGGCGATCATAAACATTAGTGCTGCAGTAATTTTGTCAGACCGTGCTCCTCCTTCTGAAAATGATAAACGAGCATTCGACCATTTGACTAACCTACTTATTAATTGTTTGAAATTTGTTACAAACCTGCGAAAGAATTTGCCCTCTCAAAGGCTTCGTCGATTCGGGGTAACTTGCTCTTCTGAAACAAATTTTAATATATTTTTTTATTATGTATTAAAAATTAGGACTGTTACTTTTTCAAAGCTTCGAAGCTTTAAAGGAACGAAGTTTCGAAGAATCGAAGCTTCGAAGGTTTTCGAAAGAACGAAGGAATCTTCGAAGGAACAAAGCATCGAAGGTTTAAAGTTTCAAAAAAAAATGTGTTAAATCGTAAACTATCACACTTATGCTTCATTTTTTCTAGTTACAGCGTCTGTGATGTGTAGTAAGTAGAAAAAATGAAGCATATAAATGTGATAGTTTACGATTTAACACATTTTTTGAAACTTCGAACCTTCGAAGCTTCGTTCCTTCGAAATCTGTCAAAGCTTTGATTTTTCGAATCTTCGTTCCTTCGAAGATTCCTTCGTTCCTTCAAAGCTTCGAAGTTATCAAACTTCGATCAAAAGTAGTAGGCTTATTAAAAATCATTATCATTACCTTTGATGCCAATTTTATTCGTCTAAGCGGCGGATCATCTTCATCTCTAGCTGTCGATTCACTACTAGATTCAGATGTAGTATCTCTGTTTTGCTTTAATATATCAGAGCACAATAATCGATGATTTCTGGACAAATGTGATTTTAAATTCGTTGTCCCACCACAATGCTTAACTTTAACATTGCAAATGATGCATACAGCACCTTTATCATCCTTGTCTTTAAAATAGGCCCATACAGAACTTTTTTTCCTGATACTGTAAATAATATAACTATGCTTATCAAATTAAAACTGATAGTTTTTAAATGTGTAAGTAGAAACTTGCACATTGCTTCCTCAGTTTTTAAATATGCAAGTAGATCCGCACATACACACACACATACGCACACATACGAACATTTTAATTTTTTTTACGAAAATAAAGCGTCCTCTATGAGGAAACAAAAAAAATAAAAGATGAATTAATTGCAATTTTTACCTTGAATTATTCCTCTCCACAACTAATTCCGTTTCATTCTCAAGACTTTTAGAATTCACGACATTGGCATTAGAACATTCGTTGTTGGACTTGGAAGATGGACCTGCTGCTGATATATCATGTACTTGATGTACTTCGTGATGAGAGTTTACTGCATTGCATGACGTCACTGATTCTGTGTCACATGCATGAGAAACCAGGGGACTCTTGTTCCCAGCATGTGGTTGCGTTGGCAATGGTGTGCTATAATAAAATAAGGAAGGAATTTGAAATTATAGAAAATGAATTGAAAATCCTAAGCCAGTTGCAGTAATTATTCTGATAAACTTACTAATCAATATCGTCAATCGATCGGTACAAAACATCGACAGCAGGGTTCCACTCTTTAACTTTTAGATAGTACATTTCTTGGATAAACTCCCAAGTCTCTTTGTCATTATCTGAAATTATCATTTCAATATTACATAACAATCAGTTAAAAATATTTGATAACATATTAATTGTATTTTTATATATAAATTCATGAAAAAAGCACGTACATTTCAAATTAAGATATTTATTTCTGGTCAATCCTCTTTCAGCGAAGGAAGGCTGTTCGTTAATACGAAAATAAATCGTATATTTAGGATCTGTTGGATAAAAAGAAATGATAAATGAAACTAAATTTGACTTGTCAAATTCAATCAAATTCGATAATGATAAAAAGATAATTCAAAAATAATCTTTCGCCAGTGATAAAATAATATAAAACTTTTTATTGTCGGCCTGACTGGCAATAATTTAATAATTATAACAACGTTTTGACCTCTATTTTGGGTCCTTATCAAGCTAATGAATAATGATAGATCAATGTGCGTCGAACGACGTCGTTACACGGGCGCTACACGTGACGGTCATGCCTCACGAAGTTTATATTCTGTTTTACTGCCCCGTTAATGTTTAACGATGACTCGTAATGTTATGATGTTCGACGAACATTGATCTATCATTAGCTTGATAAGGACCCAAAATAGAGGTCGAAACGTTGTTATAATTATTAAATTATTGCCAGTCAGACCGACAATAAAAAGTTTTATATAAAGAGATAAGTTTGACAATAAGTTGTTGAAGTGAACTTAGAATTTTCAAATTACTTCGCAATAGATCTGTTAAAAAAGAATATAACTAATTCACATCTTACCTTCGTCCGAGCCTTCGTCTTCATACATTTTCGTGTATATGTCTATCCACAAAATAGAGGTGGAAAAACTTTTGTATGCAGCAGCAACACTCGTCAGTTCCTCGTTGCAACGGAATAATTCTACCCGTAATTCCCGATTGGCGACCGTTTTGCGATGTATCAATTAATATACTTAGAAATTATCAGGATATGTACTCACTTTCGGTTAACGCACCCAGTGACGTTAAAGCGTACAGACATTCCAGACTATACACTAAGAGGGCTACGTCACTTATAGCTAGAAATCTGCATATGAGTTCATAAACATTATCTGCCAGGCCAAATGTGACAATTTCTTCGTTACTGTCTTGCTGACTGATCTTGTTGAGCACCTCCAGGCAGGATATAACGATAAACCTGTCCTAGGATTCGATCCCCTTGGCCACGCACGTTAAGACGACGTCTGTTATCCTCTCCGGCCTCCTTTAAAATAACTTCGTTCGCAATGTTCCCTAGTATGTCGAAGACGAGCTGATGCAGATTTGTGCAGATTGTTCCACCTCGCTCTCACGCACAGCAGCACGAATCGCAGGAAACACCGGTTTCTGCCTAATATCGTCGCGTTCTCCCGGTTCTCCGGCGTGAAGCTGAGGTTTCGTAGGATCGACGCGATTTGCAGCACGCGTTGTCCATACGGATCCTGCGTGCCTAACGCTCGACCGGACCGACGTAAAACAGATCCTTGTCCTCTTCCTCGAATTTGATGGAATTCTGGTTCTGATCTTTCAAGTTCTCGTCCGAGTGCACGACAAGCGAATCTAGCCGTGGGCAATGAGGTACCACTTCGACGTCAATCAATCGGCGGTGTCGGTTCCTCGTTCTCCGTCGTCAACGTCCTGCTTCCTGCTTGCTCTGCTTCTCCAGCTTCTCCTTCTCGAGAGTCTCGAGACTTCGAGAGTCTTCCGTCTAGAGCTAAGAGCTAGAGAAGGTCGGCAGACTGCTGGGTGGCTTCTTCAAATTTCAAATTTCTCGCGTGTCGCAGGTCGCAGGTCGCAGTATCATGTTTATGACCTAGTTTACATCGATCACTTGATACGCGTATTAAATAGTAAATAACTAGTAAATAAGTCTGATTATTGGCTGATCAGTTCAAATATACTATTTGATACGCGTATCAAGAGATCGGTGTAAACTAGGCCAATGGCTCTAGCACACCAGCGCGATTCGCGACGCGCGATATCCAATGAGCGTACTGTTTTTCCGGAAAAACTGTACACTCATTGGATATCGCTCGTCGCGTCGCGCATTGCGCTTGGCGTCGCGACTATGCTGGAGCCATTACGCGTATCAAATAATAGTAAATAACTAGCCGCTTCGACGAGCTTCGATGCCTTCGATTGGCTTCAGCTTCGCAGACAGTAGCAATCGAACGTGATTGGCTCTTAGTTCTAGATCGAACCAACAATTACACTATTTGCACTAATAGCAAAAATGAACTTAGCTTATCAAAAGAATGTAAAAAATCGATATTCACAAAAAAAAACCGAATATCGATATATCGGATTGCAAAAACATCGGGCAATAATAATCGATAAAATCGATAATAAAATCGGACGTTTCGATTAATCGGTCAACATCGCGCATCCCTAAAAGAGAAAAGATCGAAGATTTGGAAGAATTGGAAGTTCAAAGGGACACGTCACTTAAAGCCTCTTGTTTTTCCTAAAAATAAAAAAAAGTTAACACAAAAATAAAAATAAGGAAAGGTGATTAGCTGCGGTATCGTTTCTTTCTGTGCAGTATGCGCTGCTGAATCTTGTGCGAGCCGTTTCTCTCCAAGCAGCTCGAAGCTGTTTTAAAACAGTTTCGTTGCGAACCTCAAACACATGGTAAACATGTCACCGGTACGAGAAACCTTACGCGATTCCAGCGGCGATTCTGGTACGTAACATCAACGAATACATCATTTATACCGTTCCTTCGCGGATTACTCTGGAAAAATATCGGTATATCATTCTGTATTTACAGTATTAAACAAAACCGATTTGTTTAACGATATTCTTACTCGAGAGGTTATACCTCATCACCACGGACGGTGCTCTGATCTCGCGATTATGTTTTTCAGGCTCGGAGTCCGATAACGCGTCCGCGTCCTCGAGATCGAGCCGCAGCGGTAGCCGAGCGTCGCAGGCGCCGGTGCGGACGTCGAGCAATGTCAGGAGCGAGCACTCCGAGGACGAGAACGGCGCACCGGCCTCACCCGCGTCGAACGCTAGCGGCAGCCGCGCCTCGAGATCCACCAGCCGCAGTCCAATGGGGTCGAACAAGCTGGACGGCAGTCGTAAGTCGGAGAGTCGGTCCCCGTCGCCGACTGGGTCCGGCTCGAGACGCTCGAGCGTCGGCTCCGTCCGGAGCGAGAAATCAGCCGCCTCCAGGTCACCGAGGTCCAGGAGCGAGAAATCCGCCTCAAGGTCACCGAGGTCCAGAAGCGGGAAATCCGCCTC
>NW_020214720.1:0-4314 GCF_003070985.1 Temnothorax curvispinosus
CAACTCTTGCTCCATGTTATTGCACGATCCTCTTGCTAACGCCATTTGTTGCACTCACGACTTCCAGTTCTCGACTATTGAGCGTATCCCCTAGATTCGTCATTTTATATTCTACTAATGATGCATCGTTTGCTTATCATATCTAATTTCATCTCAGCAGCCGTACATCGGCGCTATTTGCAAAATTTGCAGTTTTGCACGTGTTCGATGAAATCATTGCGAGACACGTACGTTCACGAAAACGCGCCATTGACTTTTGGTGATTTGATCTGTATCAATGCAGCGGCCGTACATCGGCGCTATTTGCAGTTTTGCATGTGTTCGATGAAATCATCGCGAGACATGTCGCGACATGTTCTTGAAAACAATAACGCTCCATTGACTTATGCGAAATTGCAAAATTTGCAGTTTGCACGTGTTCGATGAAATCATCGCGAGACACGTATGCTCTTGAAAAAAATCATATTTGATGCCCGATGAGGTGATCTCATCACGAATATTCTTGACAAAGATATCACATTTAACGTATATGTGGATTGTGGTGGTGGTCACCATGCAGCAGCCGTACATTGGCGCTATTTTTGCAAGATTTGCAGTTTTGGGTATGTATAAATGGTCTATGAGGATTCTAGAGCATAGTCAAGAGTTCGATACGGTTCGAGTACGTCGCAAACAGCCTCCAGATACGATGAACACTTATGGTGCGAACTACTACGTTCCGATTCAGGACGAAACGTGCGAGAAACAGCACAATGAGTAAGTACCGCTAATTTTCATATATACTTGTGCAAAAAAAAACTTTTATAAACATATAATTGTATTTTTTTAGTTTTGATAAACCCCGCTACACGCCACGTATTTTGGGAAGAAGATTTGCCTTGACATCAACAGCGTATAAATTTTTGGATGTTGGAATCAACGCGGGACCTATGTCCTCTGAGGATATACTTATTGGCGATAACCGAGGCAATCGGATAATTCTGCTACATGCAACGTGGGTGACATTCATCGAAAAACGTGCAGATATACAGCGACTCGTGCAGTCATCGGCACCATCATCGCTAACGTTTCGAGATCTGGAGCTTGTTAAAATACGTGACGCAGATATTGTAAAATTGACGTTGTGTGGCACCAGCTTGTACATGAAACCGTCAACTGTACTCTTCCTGTTCGAACTAGAACATTGCGTCGAGAATGTGTATTTTCAACTATGTCAAAATGTTCACGGCGTAAGTGAAAAATTCAAACAGTTTGTAACAATTTTACGTCAAAATTGTATCACTGATAAATGTAACACAGTTACAATCTTGCGTGACGTTTATGATAAAAATTTGATTATTGATTGCGAATTATTAGCCTACGCTTTGGATACTATTGTGTGTAATGCGCTACATGATAAATAAATGCATATAATATGGTTAAAAAGTTATTCCTTTTCATTTACCGTTCATCACATTTCCTGTCATAAAGCTGTCTTCGTTTATCGTTTACTTAAATGTAATATTAAAAAATTAAATATCGCGAAAATCTGAACGATTAAATATCGCTGGCGAAGAAAAGATACGTGATCGCGAGCGAAAACGCGCGAGGGAAAGAGACCGCGAACGGGGCCACGAGCGAGAACGCGAACGGGGGCCGGGAGCGAGAGGGACCGCGCGCGAGAGAAAGAGACCGCGCGAACGAGAAGACGAATGGGGGACGGGGGAGAAACATCTACGAGGAGGAGATAACGCGAGCGTGCCGTGTGACGTCACGCGGACTCCGCGGCGCGGCGAAACGCGAACGCGGGTCCCCTCGCCCCGCGGCGCCCGAAAACGCGAACGCTCCGCGGCGCGGCGAAAACGCGGATCCCCCCCCTCGCCCCGCGGCGTGGTGGAAACGCGGTCGCCCCGCGGCGCCGGAAAACGCGGACCCCCTCACCCCGCGGCGCCCGAAACACGCGCCGGAAAACGCGGTTTTTCCCTGCCCCTCCCACCCCCGCGGCGTCCGAAACACGCGGTTCCCCACTCCCCTTTCCCCGCGGCGCCCGAAACACCCGGTTCCCCCCCCCCCCCCCCCCTTGCTCCCTAGTTAGAACCGGCCTAGCTTACCTACTGATTCTCTCAATAAAAAAGTGAAATCCAGTGAAATACAGTCCACTAATAATTCTCGACCCAACATGGTCCTTCGAGCCGGATACAAGGCATCGAAGTGAGCAATTCAGAAGAAGTAGATAAGTCCGGAAACCTAAAGGGCGTGCAAGCTAAAAACTGCGATACGAAACGTAAAGTATCCGGTTACGAGCAAAGAGAGAAGCCATCTTCGAAGCAAGCGTTGCGTTCCTGGACACGCAAGCTTCAGCACTCGCAACGTTCGTATATCATACGGACAGCATCGAGCAACAAGAGACGTCTTCGAGGCAAGTCTTGCGTTCACAAAACGCGCAAGCTTCAACGTTCGAAGACAGCATCGTGAGAGGGCCGTCGTCAAGGCGGACATTGCGTTCACAAACACGCAGGATCGACGTACGCACATTGGAGGCGACGTCACATTCAATCTGGTTGTGCCAGCAGTTCTCCGACAAGGGGAAGCATCATCGTAGTTCTCCAACAAGGGGAAGTATCATCGCAGTTCTCCGGCAAGAGGAAGTAATACCGCCATTTTCTGGCAAGGGGAGGTATCCCGCCATAATTCGTCGCCTTCCTACAAGAAGAGGCAGCGCCCATCGTCGTAGCGGACGAGGCAGCAAGCAGCACACAAAGGAAACAAACCAATCAACGAGCGCTGGTGTCGAAGGCACTATTGTCTTACTGTCGGCAAGTAAGAGAGCAATTTCCTAACCTTCCTATCCTTAGCCCAATCAGAGAGAAACCTGAGAGCGGCCACCGGGAACCGGAAATAAGTTGGCGCTGCAAGTTCTTATTTTTTAATGAACTATAGCTCAAACAATTGCTCCCTAATTACTCCCTCAGAATCAACAATTGCTCCCCTTTTAAAATTATTATTTTTTGAAATATTTAATAAAAACGAAAAATTTCTAATTTTTATTGAATAACATATTTATAATAATTCTATGCAACTAAATCCGGCATAGAACGATTGCTCCTTTATTGCTCCTTATTGCTCCATCATAATTTTAATGATTTATTGCATTTTTATTGAAAAATTAACAAATTAATCATTTCACAAGTAACGCCGCCGCCGCCACTATCGGCCGCCTATTGTAACTATGGCTCGGCAGCCATTGGCGGAAATATTCAAACGTAATATAATAGCTCTATTGTTCATAACTATATCTCAAAGAGTTTAGTCAACATTTCCTATTGATTTTCGGTAGAATAACTATTTCTCGCTTCGCTCTATTGGGATTTTCAATCGCTCTATTCGTCGCTGCTTTTCTGTAAGAGCTGCAAGTTGATTGGCTTAAACCAAAACTCGAACGCAGTTCTAGCAATGTGGACACAAGGCTTAAATGCCCATCTACAAGAGGTGTTTTAAGCCCTAAGCCCTAAGAAATTGACCAATCACAGTCAATTTATTCTCTTCAAATTCAATTGCGATTGAACAATTTCTTAAGGCTTAGGACTTAAAACACCTATTGTAGATGGGCACTAAGGCTGAGTTTCCACTGAGCGCGTCACGCATCGCGTTATCCGTCGCGACCAATCAAAACATCTTATTTTATTACATTATTTGTAATGGGATGTTTAGATTGGTTAAGCCCTTTGCACAATGCCAGACAACAGGCAATAGGAACAGGAAATAACAAAAAAATCGTTAATTACAACCTAAAAAGTTTGAATGCTATGATTGGTTGGTAACAGGTAATAGGCACAAAATTTCCAACGTGACGGAAACTCTGTGTCTATTGCCTGTGTCACTGTTTATTCTGCATTTATACATGATTTCTGATTTCTATTCCCTGTTCCTATTGCCTGTTGCCTGGCATTGTGCAAGGGGCTTTAACGACAGATGACGCGACGGGTGACGCGCACAGTGAAAACTCAGCCTAACGTCAATAAGGGCTCATGCACAATGCTGACAGGTGGGCAACTAAGGAGCAATCGTTTTATGTTGGATATACTTACAGAAGACTGTGAGAAATGTACTTTTCCAAGAAAATAAACAATTCTCTGCTAAAATATCATACAAAATTAATTATACGAATGGAGCGATTGAAAATCCCAATAGAGCGAAGCGAGAAATAGTTATTATACCGAAAATCAATAGGAAATGTTTTTTTTAAATGTTTTTGAAAGACTAGTATATGTTAAGATAGTTTAAATTTGGCGCGCTTCATATCTTACTATTATTATCCCGTGCATATATTAGTTT
>NW_020214721.1:0-1799 GCF_003070985.1 Temnothorax curvispinosus
TATAAAACCACACTTTCTGATTTTCTCGTAAAAGATTCTTCCTGGCTGCACGATCATACCAGGTTTTTACTCTAGAAGATTTAATTTCTAACCTATCTCTGACTACGGAATGAATCCCCTCTAACCTTTCCCTCAGTCTTCTGACAAAATCGCCTTCCGACATAGAACCCTCCTCCCGAAGTCCCGGAGGACTGCCTTGTAATAAATCCAAGAATAATCTAAGATTCCGGGCACAATACATCTCCGCAAGAGTTACGCCCGTGGTCTCATGTTTTGAAGATCTGTAAGCTAAAAGAAATAAAGGAATCCACTTATCCCAATCTCTTTGATTCTTGGAGATAATGTAGCTAAGTAGTTCGTAATCGTCTGGCGTTGTCTTTCAACTTGTCCATCAGACTGTGGATGCAAAGCGGTAGTCCTGGTCTTTTTAATTCCGAGAAGTCCCAACACCTCTGCAAAAAGTTTTGATTCAAAATTCCTCCCTTGATCCGTATGGACTTCCGAGGGGACTCCATATCTAGAAATGAATTGATTAACAAAAGTTTCAGCTATTATCCTTGCTCTCATATTTCTCAAGGAAAAAGCCTCTACCCACTTAGTAAAACAGTCTACAATAACTAACAGATATCGATTTCCAGACTTGGTCAATGGAAGAGGACCGAGTATGTCCATCTGGACTCTTTCAAAAGAGATCCCGACATTATAGATTTGTAACAGAGACTTTCCTTTTCCCGACGGTCCCTTTTTCGAAACGCAGATCTTACAACATCTACACCAATCTTCTACATCTCTTTTGCAAGTGGCCCAATAAAATCGATTGCGAATTTTTTCAAGGGTTTTGTTAACTCCAAAATGTCCCCCGATGAAGAATCGTGTGCCTCCTCTAAAATCCATTTAATTCGTGGAACAATGAGTTGATAAATCCTGAATTTTAGACTAGGAACCTCCCATATCTTATAAAGAACTTTACTTTTCAAGACAATAGCGTCCCAATAGGAAAGGTAAATTTGAGCGGAAAGGTCTCCTACCGAAATCTGAGATCGTGACGGCCGTACCCCCATTTCCTTGCCTCGGTAAATAGCCGCGATACTTTGATCCTCTAGCTGGTCTTTTTTCCAATCATCTAAAGTTTCTCCCCGCAAAATTATTCGCGCGACTGTCTTCTCCGATTCGACCGAGTTCTTCTCCTCTACTCTAGCACAAAACGCACAGCCGTCAATTTCGCACTGACGCCTGGATAATCCATCGGCGTTTCCGTGCGAAAGACCTTTACGATAAATAATCTGAAAATCATATTGTTGGAGTCTCTCCAACCAGCGAGCTAATTGCCCCTCCAAGTCCTTGAAGAACATGAGCCATTTAAGGGAAGCGTGGTCTGAACAAATGATAAACTTGCGCCCCAGAAGGTAATGTCGAAAAAATTTCATCGAGTCGACTATCGCTAACAACTCACGACGAGTAACACAATAATTTTTTTCCGTCTTACTCAACACACGGCTGAAGTACGCAATAACCTTCTCTAACCCTTTTTACCTCTGGGATAACACCGTATCAATCCCGATGTTAGAAGCGTCAGTGTCCAACACAAACTCACCTTCTCCTCTCGGGAAAGAAAGTACGGGAGAGGATGTTAACACCAGCTTTAAGTTCTCAAAAGAATTCTGACACTCCTCTCCCCAAATAAATTTCACTTGATTTCCGGTAAGCACAAAGAGGGGCTTCGCTAAAGAAGAGAAACCTTTAATGAACTTCCGATAATAAGAACAGAAACCGAGAAAACTGCGTAATTGTCTTTTGGA
>NW_020214722.1:0-7676 GCF_003070985.1 Temnothorax curvispinosus
GCCCATATTGAAGACCTTTAGATCATTGGACAGTTTGACTGTCCTTGTGTACAGATCATATAGGTTTCTGAGATATTTTTCGGAATCGTTTTTGTCAGCTAACTTGGCCACCGCATATTTTTGAAGGCGCAGATGGTATATGTTTAAAACAAACTTAGCCATCACTTGTTCAGGATTAGAGAACACCTGTTGCATAAGCTTGTGATACTTTGTACACATAGGTATAACGTCTTGAAAGACGTCTTTCCCACCAAAAGAACCCATTTGACTTTGTTCTATGAACGCGTCAATGCACTGTGAGTAGCCCTTGAAATGTGCCAAGGTACTTGCCAATTCTCTCATATGCGGCGCATCTTCCCTGTTGTGCGCTCTTACAAATTCCTCGATTAGATTACGTTCTATCTCATCATACTTGACACCAATTTTTTTCTTGGCATGTTCAAATTTCTCAGAGGGAAGTTCTTGGGCTATGAGATGGAGCTTCTGTATCACATCTGCAGCATCGTTTAACTGTAACAAATAACAATTAACTGTAACAATGAATAAACTTTGATCTCGCTATTATTTTTATATTATTTGCTATGTTATTTAAAGGGGTATTCTGGTTTAAAAGGTAAAAAAGGTATTTTTCAGGAAATTTTTTTGTAGGGAAACAAAACAAGCGAATAACGTAAACTGTTCTTTTAGCTTTATTTTAAGAATATACTTTTATTTTTTAAGTAACAAAAATTTTTTTTGTTATATCCCGGTCACTAGGAGGTATAAATGATGGATAGTGTAAATAATTCTAGTTGTGTTAGATATCTGAAATGCAAAAACCAAAAATGTTCTTATTTGAAAAAAATGTGGCTATTGTTTGAACCAGAATAAACATTATACGTTTATTAGGTTTTTTTTCTTTTAATAAAATACTAACAAATTTTAAAGAAAAATTATATTTTTAATATGGAGACCGCCATTTTGTCTAGAATGGTAATATGGTCTAGTTTTAGTTCAGAAGATAGCTACACTTCTCCCGAATAAGAAAATTTTTGGTCTTTGCGTTTCAGATACCTAGGGCCGGTATCACAGTCTCCGATTAACGTGATCCTCCGATTAAACTCACTCTGCATCTCTTTCTAACCGTCCCCCTAGAAAGAGACGAAGAGTGAGTTTAATCGGAGAATCACGTTAATCGGAGACTGTGATACCGGCCCCTTATAGAACAGCTAAAATTATTTACACTGTCCATTATTTATATGTCCTAATGACCAGGATATAATATAGAAAAAAAAGCATTTTTGTTACTTAAAAAATAAAATATTCTTAAAATAAGGCTAAAAAAACATGCAAAGTTTAGCATCATTTGTTTTCCTACAAAAAATTCTTGAAAAATATGTTTTTTAGTCTTGGTCTACAATAAGTGCTTTAAGCTCTAAGCCGTAAGAAAGGCCAGTCAGAATTGACCAATCACAGTGGAATGTGAGGAAAATACTTGACTGTGATTGGTCAATTTCTTACGGCTTAGAGTTTAAATACCCTTAAAGTAAAGTTGTAGACCAGCATTTACGACCTTTTAAATCAGAATACCCCTTTAATTGAATTATCTGGGTTATCTTTACCGACGACTTATCTGTAAAAATTGGATCCGTCAATGGACCAGGACTTAAAAATTCTGAGAAGTGTCTCATCAATTTTTGAGCCTCAACCGCTCTTGCCCTTGGTGTATTGACACTTTCTAACTGATCCCCCAGATGTAAAACTTTAGTCGCCACGAGATTTATTCTTTCATCTAACTGATGAAACAAATCGATAGAATGTCTATTCCTCTCCTGTAATTCTAATATCTCAAATGTATGTCGAGCTTCCTCTTCTTTCAACGTAGCCTCCAACTTGTCACATTTCTTTTGCTGACGTTCCTGTAGTATCTGTAAGTCTTTAATTGCTTGCAAAAACGTTTCATGGACGATGACCGGATCAAAAAACGTCTTTCCTCCATCTTTCGTGTTGTCATTGACAGTTCTCCAAGCTAATCTTTCGACAAATTCTTCAGGGTCAAATGGATCCTGAAACAGTTGTAATCTATTCATAAATGGTTTGTCACAAATGGCTTAACGCAATATCACACATAGAAATTTATAAATTATACAGTATAAAATTAAATTTATTGAAACAACTTTCTTGTTCTTGTAAATACTACTGATCGAAAGTAGTAGTAGTAGTAACAATCGAAATGACCAGTATACTAAAGTATTGATTACACGATAAAATCGTGTAAATCGCTTGATGAAAAGAGAAAAAGATCGATTGAAACCTGCTCCAATTCCTTCATGTATTGCTGCATCATTTTGAAATTGTTCACGCTTGCAGAACAGCATGAAAGTAAAATTTAGGTTAGGTTAAGTCATAACACTCGATCAGTCCAGAAACTGGAGTCTCGAGAACGAGACGAACATTGCCGTTTGTTCGTTCCGAGTCTACATGCGCATTTTTAATTTGTCGATTCGGTCTCACAATTGCAAGAAACGTGATATGCACGATTTGATATCACCGTGCTCTATGCTCAACGATACGCACGAGAATGATTCTTTACTATTCTTTAGTAGGCGAACTCGGCTGCCAGATGTCAGCGTGACGATATTCCACAATTTTCTAAAGGGCGGTATTCATATATAGGCCGATTTTATATTTAAGATTATCCATTATCTTAAGTACGATCTCGATATGCTATACTTATAATAATTATAAGTATAATTTTATCACCCGGATGGAATCTCGAGCCATAGATCAACTGATGATCTTAAATATGAGTACCGCATTATACGATTGACTCATCATTCGTCAGGTAGGATCAGAAATGAACACGTGGAAGAATGACGTTACACGCTTAGGCGCATACATGCAATCGTGCGTGCACGATACGCACATCTCGAAACAAACGACTCCGACATCGCAGAATTCAAAGAATGCGATTTCCATTTAGATAGCTGTTTATTCATTCGTACTTCATATAATTACAGTTACTATATCTCTATAAATTTTTCGAATGCCACATTATATCGTATACCCGTCACAAATAGCCCTCTCACGATACAAAGCTACGCGATTTGGATTACATGTAACTGTAATATCTCTTAAATTGTATAAAATATCCCCGCTTTTCCGCACGATCAGAGCTAGTCTGTAGGACTTGTTTTGTGGATTCTCGGATCGCATTTGAATCGTGTAAAAAAAAGCATGATGAGGATCAACGATAAAATTCAAGAGAACACAAACGAAGATTCCGCACTCTGCCGTTTGGCTTGGGTGTACGCGAGCAGCACATTTCTTAGATACATTATACATATATATGTATACATACACACGTACATGTATAAAAGTACGCCACATATGCGCTGCAAGTTATATATAGCATTGAAATATTTATTATTATTAAATTACACTATATATATTTATATAACGAGCAGTGAGAAAGAAAGGAAAGGGTGGAGCGTTGCTTATGGAATCTTACTAGGAAAAAAAACTTAACCCTCTGCACATCTAGAAGAAAACAGAGAACGAAACGAAAACCATGAGAAAACATTCTGGATTATTGTATAGAGGAATAGAAACGGCTGTAGAGCCAAACACATATTCTATTGTACATATTACAATTAGGCTAAAAAAGAAAATTATAAGTGTTTATCGTAATAACCACCATACGCAGTATTAATTAAATTTACTTCTCAAGACACGATTGCCCCTCCCTCCCCATTACACGCACACCTACACTCGCTCGACATTATCAATACTAATTCGACAAATTGATCTAAAGTCGAACTTTATACTAGAAAATGGCGTTGATTAACACGTCTTTTCTTCTTTGGAAAGAAAGGTAGTTACAAAAACGAAATTTTGGGGCAGGTGGACAAGAGTTTCGTACAACTCCGAGGAAGAGTTGGTGGTCCATGAGTGTGTTAAATTCTTTTTTCTCTTCTTTTTTTTTTCTTGTTGGGGTAAACTAAACTTCCATGTATGTTCTTATACTTGCAGTAATAAGTTTAATTTTGCAGTACCCAGACCGCAACCACGTTAGATGTTCTGCAAAAGAAATTGTCATTATCTCCCATAAGTTAACAATTCGAGCTTAAATCTACTAGGCTTACTTTTGTTTCGCTTACTTTGGTTAAACGAGACGCAAGATTATATTCTCAGCAGCATCCGGATTTAGAAGATTCGATTGGACGCCCGTGTTCTATCTTCACCTTGTTGGCTGGATCGCTCGCTCCGCTCGATGGTGGGCCCACTCTAAGTTTTATTTCAGCGGCCATTGTCATAAAAGCTTGCTCTACGTTCATCGCATTTTTTGCCGACGTTTCCAAAAATGGTATGCCGAGTTGATCGGCATATTCCTGTTTATAACGAAGTACAGCTATGCAATGAGGATTGTAATAAATTTAAATAAATTATACAATATCGTAAAAAGTGTGTGTGCAACTGTATACCTTGGCTGTTGTATAATCTACCACTTTCTTAGTATGTAGATCACATTTATTGCCGACTAACAGCTTATTGACGTTATCACAGGCATAACGATCGATTTCTTCCAACCACTGTTTTACATTGTTAAAAGTCTCCTGATCCGTGCAGTCGTAAACAACAATAATACCGTGTGCACCTCGATAGTAAGAACTCGTAATTGTTCTGAACCGTTCTTGACCTGCTGTATCCCAAATTTGTAATTTTATCGTTTTCCCATCTAGATCAATAGTTCGAATCTTAAAATCCACGCCAATGGTACTGATATAACTTTCCGTATATGTGTCATCGGCGAAGCGCAACAAGAGACAGGATTTTCCAACGCCAGAATCTCCGATTAGAAGCAGTTTAAACAGATAATCACTGAAACAAAAAAATTTTCTAGCAATTATCTCTCAAATTTGTATTCTTACAAACAAAAAAAAAGATGATTTACTGTCTCTACTTTATAGAGTTTTAAAATCACAGTTAATATATATGCGTTTTTAAATCAGAGAAACCATTTTGTAGATGCTTTTAAAATTACAGAAAAAGCATCTAGATTTAACCATTTAAGCAGGGAGCATAAGAAAATTGATTGGTCTGTTTCCTTATGCACATGTGTATGGACCAATCAATTTTCTTATGCTTACGCATTATGCGTTGTGCAGAAGTGTGTGTCCGGGCCCTTTATTCGTGTTTGCTTGTGGCTATTACAAAAAAAAGCCAAGGTTGCAATATCACAAAACGAAAATGTAACAAAGTGAAAATGTAACAGTACAAAATACTGAAATACGGACTGTGATACGAGAGTGCCATGTTTCGAGTAGTAGGGGAAAGAGAACAAGAGGGAAGGGTAAATCTGTCAGATGACGAAAATCAACGAACACTTCTTTCTTAATCCCTCGTCTAGGGAACAGAGATCTCACGGGTGCGATCTCTAACGAGGCTGTTTTTTTTTTATCACGAATACATCCGTGAATCATCGCTTGACAAGCCGTGTGTAGTAGCAAATTCGTTACACTTATGCTCTGCGCAGAAGGAAGTTTACTTACTACTCGGGATTCATCGTGGACATGCTACGCTGAGAATGTGTTGGCTGATAGATCCGTCTGTGGTCCACGCTTGCAAGTTACACCCAGAAAACAGTTCCTCGGCCTCGACACGCGCTACGGTGAATGCGGATAAACTGGATTCTCACTACGTTCCGTAATATGACGAACAATTGTAACAATGGCGGTCACAGCAACTCCTCCCAGTGAAGACCTCCACCATTGACGTAATACGTAATGCCAGAATGGCAGCGGGTACCGTTTCCATAGACATAGAATGCATAACGTAAGAAGACAGAGGATCGATTCTCGAATTCATTCGCAAGATACGTATGCGCAATGTTGTTCTTACTGAAAAGTTGCAAGTCGATTGGCTATCGCATAGCTTTTAAGGTGATCTTAAAGCCGTGATCCTAACCGGTTTTTTTTCAATTTTTTTCTTAGCACTAATCTTTTAATTTATAATAAATAAAATACGGACTCGCAGCTAAGCAACAAAATTCTTGTCTAAAATTAAAGTACGCATCAAAATCTAGGTCATGGGCCGGTATTCATAATCAGATCTTATTTCAAGACCGTCTTAAGTAATATCTTAAAATGCTAATACGGCTCTGTGATTGGTTAATAACATCTTAAGATCTTAACATCTTAAATATAAGAACAGACTATGAATACTAGAGTTCCTATAATAAGAGTTAAGCCAATGTGGTGACGATTTTTGATTGGTCCCGTCATATGTTTCAGCCAAGTTAGTAAGAGTGAGACAAGCTGTAAGTGGGAGTGAGACAAAGCTATCATGGTCGCCATATGTTTCAGCCAAGAAGTTAGTGGGAGTGAGACAAAGCTATCATTTGGCTGTACATACATACATGGCGGCGGTTTGTCCTAACTCTTATTATAGGAACTCTAATGAATACCGGCCATGGTAATCGAATTTATATGTGGTGGTCGTCACGTATAACAAAAAATACTAATTTTTTTTCGTTTTTGATATAAATTCGACCACCATGACCTAGATTTTGATGCGTACTTTAATTCTAGACAAGAATTTTGCATTTCTATAAAGCCAATTAAAAGATTAGTGCTAAGAAAAAAACTGAAAAAACCGGCTAAGATCACGGCTTTAGGATCACCTTAACCAATCAACTTGCAACGTTTCTGTAAAGTGTAAAGCCTTGTGTACACTATACCGACGTATATTTAGTAAATAAATTAAAAATTATTGAAAATTAACTAACCCAATCGTTTGGAAATCATTTGGAGATATTTGGAAAAAACTTTTCAGAGTTTGGAAAACCATACAATAATCGCAATTAATTAAAATCAATTAAGCGTATAATTAGCAGAAATTTTCTAAAAAATATTTTTTTTAATCCAATCGCTCCAGAATCATTTGGATAAATAAGTGTCGATATAATTTTTATTATTTAAAAAACAACTGTATTCTAATAAAAATTAATTAAAAGTCAATATTTCGTTTTAATGTCTGCACTATAGTGCAATAATTAGAATAAACAGATAAACAGACATTGTAGGTTAGGTTGCTGATTTCTTGCCAGTCTTGCTACTCGTCGTCAGGAGAAGTATGTGCACTTTATTGCACTATAGTGCAGACATTAAAACGAAATATTGACCTTTAATTAATTTTTATTAGAATACAGTTGTTTTCTAAATAATAAAAATTATATCGACACTTTATCCAAATGATTCTGGAGCGATATTGGATTAAAAAAAAATATTTTTTAAAAACTTTCTGCTAATTATACGCTTAATTGATTTTAATTAATTGTGATTATTGTATGGTTTTCCAAACTCTGAAAAGTTTTTTTCAAATATCTCCAAATGATTTCTAAACGATTGGGTTAGTTAATTTTCAATAATTTTTAATTTATTTGCTAAATATACGTCGGTTAGGCCCTGAGTTTAATCGGAGGATCACGTTAAGGGTCGACAGGAGTAACACCACCGACCTCTGTCGGGTTGCTTAGCTGCGAGTCCGTATTTTATTTATTATAAATTTTTTAAGAGCCAAAATGGAAAACCGGCTCTGTACCAGCTTGCGGCTGATATTACTGATTAAAACGAGCACAAGTTTAATGAAATTCGTTAATTAATTTGGCTAAAATTTGGGAAAAGCCGTTCCTAAGC
>NW_020214722.1:10676-16681 GCF_003070985.1 Temnothorax curvispinosus
GAACTGCATATAAAGTGTATAAACTGCGTTATTACATCCTGTATCCTCTTGGACATTCTGCTCGTTACGGTCAACATGTTTGGAAGAAATGAAAGAGAGATGGAAGAGGGGAAGGATAATAGGAAGATGGGAGCAGGAGAGAAAGGACTATCTGGAAGGGATCGGGGTAGATGTGGAAGGGAAAGAGGAATTAGAAGAGGAGGTATTGGAGAGGAAAGAGAAATGGAAGGAGTAACAAGAAAGGATGGAAAAGATCATGGGATCGAATTACAATAGGTGGTATAAAAGTATAAGGAAGGACGGGATTCCGGACTATCTAAAAAAGGGATGGGAGGAAGCAAGATGGAGCAGGGTTGCTCGATTTAAACTAGGTAACAAAGTGAGGGAGGGACTATACTGGGGAAATGAGGAGGATAAAAATTCAGGATATGTGGGAGGGAAGAGGAAACATGGAAACATATATGGGAAAAATGTACGAGATGGGAGGAATGGGAAGAAGAGGGGTGGCAGGATGTGGTAGAGAGATACTGGGAGACAAAGGAGAGGGAGAAGAATGGATGAAAGCAATAGAGGAAATGAGACGAGTTGGAGGAGGGAGGAAAATGGGAAAGGAAGAAGGATGATCCAACAATTCAACGAAAGAGGACCAAGGAGGACGAGACAGCGGAAAGGTTTAAAGAGGAATATGTCTATAACAAATTATATGTATATTGTATATTTAATTGTATGTAATTATTGTAAATTGGATGTACAGGGTTGGGTACGTCCCTACAAAACGCCCTTTTAGACCCCTTGGGGTAATAAAGTATCTTTTCTATCTAACATTTATTCGACATCAATTTAATATTTATTTTACATTAATTATTTATTTGCAATAATAATATAAAAAAAATATTTATTTAATATTTATATTTAATATTTAATTCAAATATTATTTTATATTAATTTTTTAATCGTAAGAGATGTTTTAATCGAATTTTTCTATTGTTTTGCTTTATAAATTGTGCCGTTCCGTAAAAAATTTCCGCGTCATAGGACCTATAAGATTTTTTAACACTTTAAAGATATGTTGTAAACGAGTACTTACAGGTAAGAAGGAAGCGTCAGAGGATCGTCACTTGTTCATTTGATTGTCCGTTTGAAAGTCAAGCAACGTGGGCGCGGTACTATACTCGGATGGGTGACCGGCTTGAGAGTGCAGATTTTTCAAATAGACGCGCGGTTGTACGCACACCCAATATACAAAAGAAACAGTTAGGAAAGCGGTTTTTATCTTTTCCTAGATAAAGAAAAAGAACATTCTTTAAACGTTTCTTTGTAAAAAAAAGTTGTTAAAAATAAACGTTAAACATTAAAAATGTTCTTAAACATTAAAAAAATGTTTAATGTTAATAAAACATTTATTTATTTAATGTTAAAAAAAACATTTTTTAATGTTAACAAACGTTTATTTATTAAAAACACATTTTTTTAATGTTAAAAAAACATTTTTTACAAAATTAAAATAAATATTTTTTTAATAAGAAAAAAGGATCTATCCCATTAATTTAAACGTTTTTTAAATATTTTTTTCATTGCTAAAAATGTTTTTAAAAACGTTTAAAAAATATTTTTTTGCTACTTGCACGGTCTTACACATACGTGGCTACTTGGAATATACGCGATTCTCAAGAATCTCGAGATATACATATGGCCACATGGCACATCAGCTATAGTTATAGCTATAGGGAAAGAAAAAGACAGCGAGTGTATGTCTGCGCTCTTCTACCGCCCGAAGCTGACCGAGTGCCGAGCGCACACGTATGTAATATGTAGATATAATTTAAGAAATAGTAACAAAATGGTTTATTTGATAATAAAGAGGATTCATTATCAGATAAGAGATAATAAGATTTATTTCAATTTTGGTGGCAATATTAGCGACGAAGATTTGATATTAGAGAAGGAAAAATGGAGAAGAAAACATGCTGTTTTCTTTTTAAAATATTGTTATACTTAATGATTATAAATGTAGATTTTGGCAATATTTTCGCATTTTATAACTCTGTTGTGAAGTATAACAGTTTATTGTACTATTTAGGTGCAAAAATTCTCCAAAAATTCACCATGTTTTGGAGCAACGATTATAATCCATAACATTTTTGTTTTCTGTAATTATTGAAACAAATCTATTTATTTCATACATAGATCTAAACAAATAAGTTTATACAATTACAAAAAAAAACAAGAAACAAAAGTGTATATATGTGCGTGTACAGGATGTTTTAGGACCAATAGAACAAACTTATATAATATAATTCTAATGATGTCTTAGATTCTTCATCAGAGTAACAAACCACACCTACTTTTCTTTTGTAAAAATGGTTTGCTGAATATTATTTCCACAATCTCCTAAACAGTCTTTTGTAATAATACCAGAATATAATTACCAGAATACCAGAATATTAATTCATATGTAACAAACAAATAAAATATTTTTTTTACCTTTTGTATATAGATGATGAATAATGCTCTTTTATAAATTAATCTTGATTAAAGTAAAAAAGTCCATATCACTTCTTTCTAACATAGTATATTAGTAGATATTCCTTTTTCACTTTTGCATGATATTTTGCTATTTATAAAAATTAATTTCTTTTAATAAACATATAATATTCAATAGGCTTATTTTATTTTAATAATTTTCAGCTTTGTTAAATAAAACGATATGCGGTATCACATAGTATCAGACTTAATAAAAATTCTATTCTATTCTATGAAAATAAGATATGCTTGACAAATACTTCTTATAAAACATGTTAGCTACAGCATAGTTTTGATCCTATACAATACTGTGTAGTGTGGACCTACTATAACAAAAATTATAGTAAGTATGAACATGTTTCATCAATGTAGAAATCTGAACATAAAGTCTATCTTCTAGGTAGTATTTAAGACTATCTTAACAATTATTTTATTTAAAGAAGACTATCTCAAGATATAAATTCATAACCTATAAATGAGATGGTCATAAAAAAATTAATGGTTAAACAACCTTGAGAATTTATAAATACGTTTCAAAAACTAATTTTGTCAAGCTAATTTTACTTTTATTTAATAGAATAGGATTATTAAAATCTAACAATTAAAATTTCTAATTTTGTTTTGATTGTAATATAAAATATTTATGAAAATTAACTTTTTTTTACTTTTTAGCACTAATAAAATTATATAATTTTTATTATTAAAAATTATATGGAAATTATCTGTAACTAATAAATGGTTTGTGTAATATATGCATAACAAATAGAAGTATTCTAAAACTATTACAAAACAGTAAATTTAACTATAAAATGTTTTAATAATACATTATATTTTATTCTCTCAAGTCTTATAAACATAATAATATAATTACATACATGTTTGTAAACTTTATCCAAATATCGATTTAAAAAATTCTGTTCTGTCTTCTATATGTGTCTTTGCTTTCCTGTTTCTTATCTCGTTATCAGTATCTCTTTGCTTAACTTCAGGCAATTCAAATGTCGTCTCTTTCCCTTGTTCATGTTTCTTTCGCAGCTTTTTACTTCTATCTACATTATACGAGAAGAAGTTAACCTCTCTCTTAGCTTGTGCTACTTCTGTTAGAAGTCTTTGTTTATGAACTGCACGTTCATAAGCTAAACGTTCACTCAAGTGAATCCACTTAAATCTATACAAAAAAAATAAAATGTAAACAATGGAAATAATATGGAAATAATATAAATATCTATTAATTAAATATTGGTGCACAAAATATTTTTTACTTTACCTAGGCAAGTACTTTATGTTCCACATAACGTCGTAGAACTTGCTTTTCTTTCTCGTAGATACTTGAGTATTGTTTAATGTCTCCGCTACAAATTTTGCCACTTTCTTACTTTCAAACTCTATCCAGCCTTCAGTGAAGTGCTTAATTGCTTTCTTGGACTTTTTTCTACGTTTCACCGATTGTATCTCTATGTTTTAAAATATTTTTAATTAAGTGACATTATATTCGCAATCAATAATTTAAAATAATTGATCTACTTTATAGTTTTAAGCTTTAAAAAATGTCTCTTATATTTGTATAAGATTACATAAAAAGATAAAATTATAAAAAAAACTGGGATATTTAACGTGTCGTCAACCATTGGACCACTAAGGTCCTTTTAAGGTTATATGGCACTTAACTCAAAAAATGTCTCATTCTTATGATCCTTTACGAATCTTAAACCTTGCAGATTATGAATCCTTTCCGATTCCCAATCGTGCAGACCATTAATCCATAAGGATCTTAATCGGGAAAAAACTTCTTAACGAAGTATATATGGGACGAAGGCCGGGTCGGATTCGAACCACGGACCTTGTTACTAATCACTCGCGTAGGCACTGAGCCACGCGTCTTCCCTCCCAGAGATAAAATTGTAACTTTAAGATTAGGTTATAACTTATGACAAATATTGCAAAGCAAATAAAACTAACCATTATCGGCCAGCTGCAGATACACTCTGCCCACTTTACCGTAAGCAGAAAACATCTCCTGGATCATCGTGATGTTCATATATTTCGGAATTGTGGACAAATAAATTATTCCTCTCTTAGCCTTTTTGCAAAGTTTTTCAACTTTTGCCTTAGCAAGTTCTTTTTCAACTTGCGTCAATTTATTTTCTGCATCGCAATTAATTGTACGGTCCTCGGTGTTCTCGCTCGCATTTTCCTGATTCATTTTGTAAGTCATTCAAAAATTATATCTTCCTCAATGCTGACACCTGAGACTAATCTTCAGCTTCTTCTTCTTCTTCTTCTTCTTTTAAATAAATAGCCCCAAAAATTTCTTCAGCAATAAAGCCTCTTGCACAATTGTCAGGCAACAGGCAATAGGAACAAGAAATAGAAACAGAATAGAAATCAGAAATCATGTATAAATGCAGAATAAACAGTAACACAGGCAATAGACATAGCAGAGTATCCATCACGTTGGAAATTATGTGCCTATTGCTTGTTGCCAACCAATCATAGGCCGGTATTCATAGGGTGCGTTCGAGGAGACGCTATTAACGCTACCTAGCGCACAGATTAATAGACAGATAGCCAAAGGTCCGGGTTGAGACGAGACCAGCATTTCTCACTGGTTTCAGCGCCATACCGTGTAGCGGCCAATGCAGTAACTACGTTCTTGATAAAGCAGGTCATTTTCGGACGAAGTCGCTGTAACTCTTATAACTACAGTTTCGTTATTATTGTTATATTATCGCTGTGCAGATATAATATATATATGATAAAAAAGCTGCGCAACGACAATATAATGATAACGAATTGTTGTTAATAGTTGTAGAATCAGAGCACTGATCCCTAAGCCGAGAACTCCGCGTGACGTGTTAGACAAGTTATATTTTGCAATCAAAATTAAGTATGTTAATTAATTGTTAAGACTTTCAGCCCTTAAAAGAAATTTGTTATGTCAATTGTAGTTAAAAAGATATTGATGATTAACATAGAGTCTATTGCATCAAAGTTGCGACTTACGCATAGACGATTAATTAAGAAACTATGAAATTTTTTGTTATTCAAATTTAAGAGTTTTTTAGGTTGCTAAATATTAATCTGATGTTAAATTCAGTTGATAAATTAAAAATGTCGGAGCCGTATAGCGGCCGGATGTCAAAAGTAAAAATTGTATCATTTTTATTTTTAATATTCGCTATTTTTAATTAACTTTGCCATCCGATTAATATTGCGATTAATATTTAAAAAAAACCCTTAACTTCAAATACATAATTAAAAAATAATTTATAAATTCTGAATGGTATATGTATTATAGTTGCAACTTCTTGACGCAATAGGATTCTGTGTTAATCTCGGCGTTAATAATCATGCATCAATTATATATTTTTAATCATAAATGACATGAGAAATTTCTTTTAAGAACAAATAAAGGATAAATATTTTAATTCGCGATGCTTCTTTAATAAACTTATTCAATTAATTATATTTATTATTTATAC
>NW_020214723.1:0-4004 GCF_003070985.1 Temnothorax curvispinosus
TAAAAACTATGAGGAAGCAATGTGCAAGTTTCTACTTGCACACTTAAGAGGATCCTATAGTAAAGGCCGAACTTCCTCGATGTCGATAATGTCGAACATTTTTAATTTTGTTCTAATTCGTTTTCTATCATTTTCTATATTACCGGCTTATATCTGCCCTTATCTAACGAGAGGCATCTGTCCTTGTTCGATTGCTGCGCCGTCTCTCGCTACACGCAATACTGCTTATCCTATCAACCTGTATGTGCTTTTGCATGTATAAAAGTTAAAACAATGAAATTTTTTTCTAGACTTTTATCGTAGTTGTAATTGCACGACATTGTTCTTTAATGTTTTTCCTAGAGGGCTAGATTCTCATTTTGTATATATAAACTGCAGTATTTTTGTATAACCAAATATTGTCGTCACAGTGACAGCTCTATGTGCTCAAATTTTTAATTTTTTTTTGTTTCCGGTGACTCGCGCGAAACGTCGGTGGATTGCGATCGATGCGGAATCGATATTTGCGCGACTCACTAATCGGTGCTGCCCTCGCTCACGCCGGCAGAGCACCCGCCTGAAGAAGATCAAGTACTCGCTCGCGACACTTTTCCAACGCCGCGAGCACGACTCACTCATCGTCAAGCATTCTGATGAGAGGACACACCTCTCATCAGACACTCATCGTCACGACGTCTCGGGGTGCACACGCTATACGCGCATACTCGAACATCCGAGAGGCCACATAGAGCTCGCTGTCCGGAAGTGCGATCGCTTTCTCTGCCTGCCTTGCCTTGCTGCCTTTGCTTGCCTTGCAGCCTTTGCTTGCTTTGCCGCCTTGCTTGCTGCCTTTGCTTGCCTTGCTGCCCTAGCTTGCCTTGCTGCCTTTGCTTGCGCTTGCTGCACATGCTGCCCACGAACTTGCTAGAGAGACGAATTCTCCAGGAGACGACGGCCTCCCGAACGGTGAGTCGCATTTGCTTAATTTCGTTAATTTGCTTTGGGGAGACAATACACACCTCCCCTGGTCCTTCGAGTCACGTAGTTCGCACCAATTCGCAAATCCAGGGAACGCTTAAACGCCCCCCGAACAAAGTTTTTTTAACTAAAACTTAAAATATTTTAAATTTTGTATTTTTAATTCTTATTTCTTTTAAATAAATGTTCAATTTTGTATTTATTTTTATTAAAGATAATGATTCCCTTCTCGGGATACATGGCGTTTTACAGAGACGTACCCAACCCTTTACATATACCCGTAAAACTGCTATACAAGTCCATGCCCTCCTCTTATCCAACACTCATGGCGTTTTATAGGGACGTACCCAACCCTTTACAATGTTTTCCCTTCAAATCCTGACCATTAGGCGGCCTCACATGCCAGCTAGTACCCATTCTCCCTTTCCCTTAATGCTCCCACGGCCTTCTCTTCCGCGACTTCCTTTCCTTCTCTTCTTATTTCCTCCCTGATTCCTTGTCCTATCTCTCCTGATTCTTTAATTCCTCCTTAAATCCTCTACCATCTTCCTTTCTTTCCTTCCTACCAGCTCCCTTCCATCTGCTTCCTCCTCCTCCCCTCCGTATCTGCCTCTCTCCTATCTATGTTTTATTTCATTCGTTTTAAGAGTTTTCAACTTCTACTTAACCTTGCAACCGACAGCTACGGACGAGCGAACGCCGGCATCATCGACAGGCGGCCCAGTGATCGTGGAGCAGAGAGTGCTCGAACGACCGATAGTTCTGCTGAAAAAAGAATCCGGGAGGCTACCCGGGGACAAGGCGCGAGACGGAGCGGCATCGCAGCGCGAAGCGGTCGATCTGCGGCAGCGAATCGACTCCCAAGGGGCACAGCAGCACGGAAACGCTAACACCTGTGAACAAAAAAAATGTTAAAAAAGCGTATGAGCGAAAACAAGTGTATGCGAAAAGAAACAAATTGCGCGAAAATTAAGAATTAGTGTTAACAAAAAGTTTCCCGTTGGAAACGCGAGTGTTTAGTTCAGATAATCAGTATTCGACAACCGAGACAAAAATTTCGCGATAACTAACGATACGGAAATTTCTCGACGAAGGTTCAGGGGAGAAAGTGACGTAGATTCGCGAGATAAGCAATAGGGTGATTTATCGAGGAAAAAGGATGAAAATTATGTCGCGATCGAATTATCGGTGCGAAACGATAACGCGAGCGGCTCATCACTATTCAGAGAAAACATATATATAATAAGTGCGTGCATTTACCGAATACTGAATAAGATAGATATAGATATATAGGCATAGCGATAGTTAGTAAGTATGGTTAATCACCAATTGACATTAGGTGAAATGGATCTGATTTATATGTGTTGACAAATAAAAAGAGTTTACCAACTTTATTTGCAAAGGTTCGCGATTTAGAGATTCAGCGACCAAATATCATGTTGTAGTAAAATATTGACTCGATTGAGTGAGATTTATTTTGATTCAGCGAGAAAAAATCGCAATATGTCAAATCGGGCAATTGATTAAGTAAAGGATTTATTACTCGATAAAACACATGAGTTATTTTGTTCAAGACAACCCGTTACTCGTATTTAGGCCAATCAGGCAGAATAGCGTTACGCAACCCACGTAACGAAAATCAACGAAAATGCGTTGTAGACCGGGCATTAGCTTGCGCGGACACACGAAACGCGTAAAGGCCGACCCACGGCGGTAAACGAAAATCATCCACGGAGACGACCGCGATCGAGACGGATAAAAGGACACTTCGTGCGAAAAAAAATAGAAATCCGGAGAAATGAGGACACGCGCGGCACAAAACAAATTTCGTCGATTCATTCCCAATTTCGAATTTGCGAAGCAAACAACGCGAAAAAGAATTCCGCAAAATTCGCATAAAATAAATAAAATCGGAAACCAACACGGACACCCGGTACGTACCAAGGGGGCGCACGACGGAAGATCCGGCAACCATACGGGTAGGCCACGTGACCGACGTGAGCCGGAACATATAACGGGTGACCGACCATGAGCAAACAGGAGGATTTCGCGTGGTATGGCGAACTCGCGAATTAGCGGTCGGATCATCTCTATGAAGTTGGCCGGACAACTTCAACGTATCGAACTTTCATTAATTGGAATCGATTGGTGGTCGTTTGGTGGTCTTTGGTAGTCTAGTCCGATCGTTTGGTGGTTAGTCGTTTTCCTGTAAAATAAAAATGGAATTTCCGGTGTGAAGTTAGCCGGACAATTTTTATTTTTCAACCAATTTAACTTTTTTATAGCTCATTCGACGCGGAATCGTTTGATGGTCACGAATATCACCGGTAAAACGTTTGGTGGTCAACCGTTTTCCCAGAAAATAGAAAAAACCGTATGCGCATAATGCCGTAGTCGGAACAATTGTATTTATCACCCAAATTGACTTTGATAGGGCTCAATCGACGCGGAATCGTTTGGTGGTCACGAATATCGTCATTAAAACGTTTGGTGGTCAATCGTTTTCCTAAGAAATAGAAAAAACCGTACTCTCACACCATTGGTCGTATGACTTCGTCACGTTAGCTCGGTAATTTGCTAGATAAACATTATTTATCAATCAAATTGACTTTCATACGGCTCAATCGACGCGGAATCGTTTGGTGGTCACGAATATAATCAGTAAAACGTTTGGTGGTCAACCGTTTTCCCAGAAAAAAGGAAAAACCGTATGCTCACGCCATTGGTCGTATCCCTGGTAAAAATTCCGGACAGACACGGACAGAAACGGATAGAAATTCTATCCGTATCTAACTGTAAGCTGTCTGTTCTGTCTGCAGTAAATTTTTGCGAATACCAATCCCATCTGTTTCTAACCGTACAACTGTTGTAACATAGAAAAATGTGATGAGATCCTATCCGCTTCTTTCCGCATCCTATCCGAGGCCACATTTTCAGCTGTAAGTGTCTGCAATTACGTGTTACAACTTTAACTGTTTCTGCCCGCATCCTATCCGAGGAAAATCTTAACTGCGTCTATCTGAAATTACGTGTTACAATTCTAACTG
>NW_020214723.1:4014-6513 GCF_003070985.1 Temnothorax curvispinosus
CAATTTCGTGTTACAACTCTAACTGTTTCTGCCCGCATCCTATCCGAAATAAATCTTAACTGCGTCTGTCTGCAATTACGTGTTACAATTCTAACTGATTTTGTCCGCATACTGTCTGATGAAAATCTTAACTTCGTCTATCTGTGTTCGAAATGGTATGACTTTTCAGCCAACCGATGCTAGTTAGCGTAAAGAATCCGAATCCCGGTTTTTGCAATGTTTCGAAAATGTGTATTAATTACAATGAAAAACGTAAATAGCTTCAAATTAAAAAATATTTATTTTACACTGAAGATTCCTTTGTAAATTACGTAGAGCAGCAGGATGAAACGTCAGCCGAATAATATTGTAGACAAATTGCATAAATATCCTTAAATTAATATTATATGATAAAAAGAATAATAAACGAACCGCAGGTTCAGTCGCAATGGGCATAATACATTTTAAGCGAGTGAGATCGCTTGATATTGAAAACGAACATATATAGTTTCAAGAAATATCTGAGTAATATATCACACACGTAAATCTAAATATGAGGTAGCCGAATAATGAACGCTATTGATTAAGAATCGTAAAATAGAAAACGCAACGAGAATCGAAGGATTTAAGAACTTCTTATTAACGCAAATTCGTGAATGTTCTCGTAAATAACGCTAAAAGAACAAGTATCACTTGACAAGTAAACGCAACGGATCTGAATATTTAGTTAATTTCACATATCTGTTTTCGTTACGTCGAAAGTCAAAAGGACAAAGATTATAACTGAAGATATGTGATGAACGCAAAGGATATATGAAATGAAATTCAACACGTGCCGTTAACACGAATACATCGAGCGCTATAACGTAAATACACGCCATTAACACGGAAACACCGCGTGGACTTTTTCACGACCGAATAATATAATTCGCACAATTAAACGAAGTTTGTGTAGCAGTCGTAGGACCGACTTATCCGAAGCTCGTCGGAAAGGCATGAACGAGGCGTAAGACTCGATTATCCGAATATGCGATCGGAAAGAATCCAATGTACTTAGCATTGATGCAAGCAGCTAATTCGCCGGGCAGACAATCCGGGATGTGGCCTCTCAATCCTCGCAAGGAAATACGTCGTCTCGTCCTTCGCTGTGAATACGTATGGCTGCTTCCTTCGATTTATCTCCTCGGGAATGTAATTCGTCCTTTTCTTAACTTCTGTATATAACGCACGCACGCACGGTATGACGTTCGCGTACAACTGTTCCGAACTTATCCCTTATATACCGGGAATAAACGATTATGCGGGCCGAGGAATTCAGTGATTCCGAAACGATGCTTTCGCTACCGAATATTGAGACGATCTGCCTCGCGCGCGTTCTTCGACGCAAGCACGGACCGGAATCAACAAAACACGATCGGCCTAACTTTCCTCGCCGCGCTCCCCTGGCCTTTGTCGCTACCCGAACGCTGTTACTAACTTCTCGCTCTATCTTACAACTATCTAAACAATCTGAAATTACGTGTTACAATTCTAACTAATTTTGTCCGCATACTGTCCGAGGGAAATCTTAACTGCGTCTGTCTGCAATTTTGTGTTACAACTCTAACTGTTTCTGCCCGCATCCTATCCGAGGAAAATCTGAACTGCGTTTACCTGCAATTACGTGGTACAATTCTAACTGTTTCTGTCCGCAGTTTGTACGCATCAGATGCTGACGGTATCTATCCGTAATTGCGGATACCGCATCCATCTGCATCTGTACGCAATGTCGACCTACAGGAATTTATCTGCAACTACGAATACGAATCCTGTATGTTTCTATCCGCAGTCTGTACGCATCAGATGCTGACGGTATTTATCCGTAATTGCGGATACCGCATCTATCTGCATCTGTATGCAATGCCAACCTATAGGAATCTGTCTGTAACTACGGATACGATTCCTGCCTGTTTCAGATAAGAGTTGAATTTTTTCTTCAACGTTGCTGTTAGAGCGAACAGGATTTCGTTAGATATTACCAGCGACTATATATAACAACAACGTTGAAGAAATATTCAACTCCTATCTGAAACAGACAGGAATCATATCCGTATAGTTACAGACAAATTATATATATAGGTTGGCATTGCATACAAATGCAGATGGATGCGGTATCCGCAATTACGGATAGATACAGTCAGCATCTGATGCGTACAGAATGCGAACAGAAACATACAGGATTCGTATCCGTAGTTGCAGACAAATTCCTATAAGTCGACATTGCGTACAGATGCAGATGGATGCGGTATCCGTAATTACGGATAGATACCGTCAGCATCTGATGCGTACAGAATGCGGACAAAAACATACAGGACTCGTATCCGTAGTTGCAGACAAATTCCTATAGGTCGACATTGCGTACAGATGCAGATGGATGCGGTATCCGTAATTACGGATAGATACCGTCAGCATCTGATGCGTACAGAATGCGGATAGAAACATACAGGATTCATATCCGTAGTTGCAAACAAATTCCTATAA
>NW_020214724.1:0-3719 GCF_003070985.1 Temnothorax curvispinosus
TTGGCAGTTTAATTTGATGAAAATATTAATTTTATGAAATTACCAGGGGAATTACATAAAAGTTTATTTAAAATTTTAATTGATATACAAACATGAAACTTTCCTACATAGTATAAATAATAAATATAATTAATAGAATAAGTTTATTAAAGAAGCATCGCGAATTAAAATATTTATCCTGCTTTATTTGTTCTTAAAAGAAATTTCTTATGTTATTTATAATTAAAAATATATAATTGATGCATGAATATTAACATCGAGATTAACACAGAATCTATTGCGTCAAAAAGTTGCAACTATATACATATACCATTCAGAATTTATGAATTATTTTTTAATTATGTATTCAAAGTTAAGGGTTTTTTTTTAAATAACCGCAATATTAATCGGATGGCAAAGTTAATTAAAAATAGCGGATATTAAAAATAAAAATGATAGAATTTTTACTTTTGATATCCGGCCGCCGCTATATGGCACCGACATTTTGAATTTATCAACTGAATTTAACATCAGATTAATATTTAGCAACCTGAAAAACTCTTGAGTTTGAGTAACAAAAAAAATTTCATAGTTTTTTAATTATATAATGGTCTATGTAAGTCGCAACTTTGATGCAATAGACTCTATGTTAATCATCAATATCTTTTTAACTACAATTGACATAACAAATTTCTAAGGGCTAAAAGTCCTAACAATTAACATACTTAATTTTGATTGCAATATAATTTCTCTAACACGTCACGCGGAGTTCTCGGCTTAGAGATCAGTGCTCTGATTCTATAACTATTAACAACAATTCGTTATCATTATATTGTCGTTGCGCAGCTTTTTTATCATATATTATATCTGCACAACGATAATATAACGATGATAACGAAACTGTAGTTATAAGAGTTACAGAAAATAGCCTTAACAACGCGACTTTTCGACTGTTAGCGACTTCGTCCGAAAATGACCCGCTTTATCATAAGAACGTAGTTACTGCATTGGCCGCTACACGGTATGGCGCTGAAACCAGTGAGAAATGCTGGTCTCGTCTCAACCCGGACCTTTGGCTATCTGTCTATTAATCTGTGGCAGCACCGACCAGGCTAGGGTAGAGTTCCTATAATAAGAGTTAGGACAAACCGCCGCCATATACAGCCAAATGATAGCTTTGTCTCACTCCCACTAACTTCTTGGCTGAAACATATGACGACTATGATAGCTTTGTCTCATTCCCACTTACAGCTTGTCTCACTCTCACTAACTTGGCTGAAACATATGACGGGACCAATCAAAAATCGTCACCACATTGGCTTAACTCTTATTATAGGAACTCTAGGCTAGGGAAACCGGCGCGCGCGGGCGCGCGCGGGCCCAACGTGGTCCCGCCGGACCGAGGTAACGCCACTGTCGTGCGAGCCAGTGCGAGCCGCCATCCCGGCAACATCCAGCCCTGCGAGCCGAACGACGAGCTGCCGGAACCAGGAGAATTTGTAAGGCTACTGCTCAGCTTCCCCAAAGTAAGATCGCGGTAATACCAAGGCCCTCCCGGGAGTCGCGTTGTGCTGCGGAAATACATGGAATCAGCCGTAATTGAATAATACCGAGTGCCATACCGCGGGAGGGACCGTGCGACAAAGTGATCGCGAGTGCGCCCGTCTCGGGGATGCAAACGTACGGCCGCCGACAGTCAGCGTGGTTGTAATTTTGTTGCGTGTGATTTCGTTTCGTGTAATTTCGTTGCGTGTAATTTCGTTGCGGGTAATCTCGTCGCGTGTAATTTCGGAATCGTCATTGGCTTAACCGTGCCGTAGTTTTAGGAGGTGGCTCTCGCGCGTGCGAGAGTCTCGTAGTTGTCGTTGCCGGTTGAGTTCGTGCCATTTGTAATTAGATATGCGTGCGTTTCCTCGGGATTAATGGCCCACGGTTGTGTCGCGTTTACGGGTGAGGCCATTCGTGCGTCTCGGGGGGAGTGAAGATCCCCAGCGTCGTCGCGGTAGATCGTTGGGAAATTGCGCTCATTTAGACGTAGACGTTTCGAGTATTTCGCGTTTGACCGTCCGGGTAGAATTCGCTGCAATTTATGTCGGGGAATAGTCTTGTACGAATTCGATCGGGATTGCCGTGCAGTTCAGCGACGGAATGAGTATTGCGCTCGTGGGGTGACACGTGGCGCGTACTCGAATTCTGCTTGTTCGCCGTGGAACACGCTTACCTTCCACTTGTTATCTGCATTACAATGAAATATAATTTTATGTTCTTTGTTACTCGAGTGTGATGATTGCGCTACGCTCCCTCTCCTATTCCAACCGCGGTTAATCAAAGAAGCCCACGCCTGAGAATACTGCGATCTCGTGTATCGTGGTGCGAGGAATCGCACCTGGCGCCCAACATTTATATCATAAAAATACTCAGTCGAGCTACCATCTGGGTTTCGGAGAGGAATATCGCGAACTATAAAGAGATCTATAGTGAAGAAAGCGACGGCGCGCTCCTCCACGGCCGGCGAGACCGTGAGGACATCGTCGTCGTCGTCACATTATTTACACTTTATTTTAAAATATTTATTATAATTTTTTAGATACTTTAATTTTCCGGACATTATAATATTTACAAAATATTCAACGTATATATTTTCAAAATATTTAATCTTTTTATAAATATTTTATAAATATTTTGTGCTGTCTGGGAGTTTAGCGCGCTCGGCTGTTCTTTTTCTGACGGGCAGATGCTTACACGCTTTTTTCGCATTTCTGTCACTCGGATCTATACGACAAAAACAACAATTTAAGCGACATTATACACTTGTGAAATTTTGCTGCAAATATGTTTCAAGCGTCTAGCACACTCGACTGCTCTTTTTCTCACGGGCAGATGATTGCACGTTCTTTTCACGTTTCTGCCGGTCGGATCTGTACTCAAAAGATACTTCCATATTGTTTTCACATTTCTGCTACATGTTTACTTTTAACAAGTAGTATAAAATTTCACAGTAGCTTCTTACAGCAGACTACTGCAATAGTACAGTAAGTACTCGTTCAATCACAGATATTATGCACTTTTGTCGCAATTTTGGACTGTTTTCTTGCGCATTTCTTCGGGACGCATCTGAACTAGCAAACTGGTTACCAGGGTAGTAAATGTAAAAAAAAGAGAGTATTTATCTCATCATGAGAAGTAGAGAGCCTAAACTAACTTATAATTATATCAGTCAAGCGCTTTATGAACATATTGCATTGAATATCTTCAACATTTAAATAAATTTTATGAAAACTATGAAGTGAAATTAACAAAAAATGTTAATACCTAAATCTATAAAGATCTTATACAAAACAATTGCACATATTAACATATTTGCAACATAAAACATTTTTTAAAAATCAATGCTGTTACTGTTTAATAAAAAAAATTTCTTTAATGTTGCAAAAAAAAATTACTTTCTTAACTTAAACTATGTTGATTAGAGATCGACTATGTTCTTGTAAATCATTAAACGATAGCATGCATAGCCATAGTCTTGCTATTGTATATGATTTTTTTTTCTTGGGATTACTGCTCCTTTTGTTTTAAACAATACATTCTTAATCTCATTGTAAAAAATCTAGTCAGGATTTTGTGACCGATGTTATGGCAAGATGGAATATATGTTCCATCCCACACTGTATAGGAACTGAGTATCAAATCTTTTATTCGAAGGGAAGGAAAGAACGATGCCTTAATTGCTTAATGAATCA
>NW_020214725.1:0-1162 GCF_003070985.1 Temnothorax curvispinosus
TTCTGTTTATCATTATCTCTCTCTTGTCCTCCCACCTATTCATCCTTTCTCGTCTGCCGATTATTTGTACCTCGTCCACTTCCACTTCTTTTTTGGTGATTTCCTTTAGCAGCTTTCCAATCTTCTCTCTTCTCTCACCTCCGTCTTCAATTTCCGCTCCTTTTATTATTATATTATTTCTTCTTTTTTTTCTTTCTTCTAATTCGTTTTTTCTTTCTATCTCCTTCATTTTCTTTAACAGCTCATTGTACTCCTCCTCTCCCTCTCTCCTCTTCTCTGCCTCCTCCATTCTCTCCTCCAGCTGTTTTACTCTTTTTTCTATACCGGTTTTCAGCTTCTCCCATATCGCTTCGCTTTTTCTGTATTCTTCTCTCAGATCCTGTATCTCTTTCATCAGTTCCTCCTTATCTTTCTTTCTTTCTTTTTCTTGATCCTCTAATTTGGTCAGTATTTCCTTCAGCATTTCTCCTGTCTCCATGCTTTCCTTTTCCTCTTCCTCTTTTTTTACTTTGTTTGGTGGTGATCTACTTAATCTTCTTTTCTTATCAAACTTGTCTATAATTTCTTTCTCGGCCTTTTTTATTTCTTCACTCTCCTGCTCTCTTCTCCTTTTCTTTATGTTGTCTGCAATCGACCCTTGGCTCCCTGCTCTGCTTCTTATTTCTGACAGTTCTGCTGTCCTCGCGTATCTATTCTCTGCGTTCTTACCTCCTTTAAACGTTTCTTTATTTCCTTTCTGGTACTTTTCCTCACTATTTTTGCTCCCTTTGCTCTCCTCCTTCTTTTCCTCCATCCGCTCCTTTCCCTCGGTGCTCCCTGTCTTCTTACTTATTTCCTATGTGCGGGAGGCGTGACGGCTTGGGACCGTGCTGGCATGCAATCCGTGATCGTGGTCACGCGCCGTGCACGTGCACGCGTACCCGGGGGTCTGACACACGAAAGCTACTTAAAGCTTATAACGTGGAACATCACCTACTGAACAAAATGATGCGATGTTCGGTCGTGTCTCTAAGCACCCGATTTTTATTTCCTATGTCCTTTCTGCATTCTCCGGGCCTCTCCTAACCTCCAAATTGTCGCCGCAACAGTTATTCGACAATCTTCCTTCCGCTTCCTCCGCTCTGCTTGCCTTCTTTTCCCTCTGCCCTATTGCACTTTGCGC
>NW_020214726.1:0-1318 GCF_003070985.1 Temnothorax curvispinosus
ATTAAATAGTTCTATTACTAATATATTGTTCTTAAGTTATTTATCGTGCGGATCAATTTGATGGAAATTCTCTATACGTGAAGTACACAAATGTCGGAAATATATGATATTAAAAACATATAATTAAAAATTAAATTATATATTTATTAATTATGTTATGCATGGAAAGGAAACCGATTACAAAAAGTAGTTCTTTTTGTATTTTATTGAATAGTAGAATTACATTCAAAATATTAATCTATTTACAATTCCTTTCTTAAAAATAATTCAACAAAATTTAAGTGATAGAACTTTACATTGTATATAGCTGCCAACTTTATATTTTGTATTTTTTACAAATTAAGTATTTTGACTTTTTTATTTAAATAATCATTTTCTCCATTTGTCGAAATGACACTTACATGATCATCTGAAGTGCAAGGTTCCAATCAGTTTAATTTTTCTTTCTCTTTCTTCTCTCCTCTCTCTCTCTCTCTCTCTCTCTCTCTCTCTCTCACTTTCATACTTTTTTCTTATTTTTATATAATAAAGCTGATCTTAATTACTTTACCATTACTATTTTGTACTCTTAATTCTGCCACGTAGAATAAAGAACAGTGAAGTAAGATATGGATGTACCCATCAACTGTAATGAAACATATATATATGTCGTAGGCAAATGATTATTTTAGGAAAATAGCTTCTGACTAGGCAAATGCTATCTGCCTGGCCAAATAGCTTTCACCATTTATTCTTGCTATTTTTCTAGTCAAATGTTATTTTCCTAGGCAGATGCTATTTGACTGAACCGCTGTTAGGCAAATGGTATGGTCTCACGCTGGGAGTTTCATTAGTTTAATTATGCGTGGGAAGCACCCACACACACACACACACACAACGGGGAGTGCGAGGGGGGGGGGGGCCTTTGGCCCCCCCTCCCCCGCACCCACTCCGCCGGTAGGATGCGTGGACCTCGCTTTACAACATAAAGTACATGCTAAGTTGTAAAGCGAAATTATAAAGCACATGCATGGAGGGGTGCAAGGGGGCATACATGCGTGAGCGCACGTGAACAGAAAGGCTTATCTCCCCTGCACCCTCTCCCATGCATTGTACTTTATAATTTCGTTTTACAACTTAGCATGTACTTTATGTTGTAAAGCGAGGTCCACGCAGCCTACCGGCGGGGGGGTGCGGGGGAGCGGGGGCCGAAGGCCCTCTTCTCGCACCCCCCCGTTGTGTGTGTGTGTGTGTGTGTGTGCTTCCCACGCATAATTAAACTAATGAAACTCCCAGCGTGAGACCTAACTGCTTGAAACACCTCGCAGAACGACCGTAA
>NW_020214727.1:0-3934 GCF_003070985.1 Temnothorax curvispinosus
ATTGACAAATACGATACGAGCGATTACGCGGTCGATAATGCGTACGGAATCCCGCTCGCCAATGAAAAAGTACCGGGCTTAATGAAGGACAAAAACCACGGTGCCATTATGACTGAATTTGTCGGGATTAGGGCAAAGATGTACGCCTTGCGAGTAGATGGTAAGAAAGACACAAACGAGATCAAAAGCGAGATCAAGAGCAACGTCGTAGCCAAGGAGATAACGTTTGACGATTACACGTTGTGTCTGCGTGATGAAATTGAAATGACGCGACAGCAGTCTAGCGTAAAGTCCGAACTGGACGAAGTGCATTATACCATAACCAATACGAAAATCGCTCTAAATCCGTATGACGATAAACGATACATTGTACCTAATTCTACTGAGACGTTACCATGGGGTCATTACGAGATACCTTTGTAAATACTTTAATTGTATATTTTATAAATACATGACTTTTTTTAGAAATGAAAACAAACTTATTTGCATATTATAAGAAATTTATTTTACAAAACATCCTTGCGTATCTAAGAATTGTGTAAACTATCGAATCTCAGTCACTTTACATAAACCTCATTCCCTTTTTTACGTAACACTTTTTTAACGAGATACAGATCAAGATTAGCAACGTAATGCAGATTTTGCGCAGAAATCTTCCAGTAGATACGTCACGGGATTAGTTTTCTGTACTTAAACGATTCTAAACACTTTCGTAGTCCAATTTGGCGTGTGTGTGTGTGTGAGTGGGGGTGGGGGGGTAACCTTTCTCAAAGATTGTCTTGAATTTATTCACGCGTACCGAGTCGCCTACTTTGAATCACGTGGGAACAGCAATCTTTACGCGGCTGTACACCGTTGTTAAGAACTTGTCGCGATCTCGGGGATAATCATCGCCGATAGGTTGCATGCCGATCAGTTTCAATGCAGCTTATGGAAAATGAGAATATAATTGTTACTAAAAATATGGTGATTTAAGAATTACTTGACCGTCTCTCCGCCGAAATTATAGCACTGCCCAGCATTATTCTGCTCCTCTACCGTTAGGTTCGAGCTGGCCATCCCCCTCGCACGAAAGACTGAATTAGCTATCGCGAATTGGCTACCGTCGTGTCGTGTCTAGATTTTTGCGCCTTTTGGAAATTGGTAGACGCGAGCATAATGCCTAATTTTCGTTTGGTGTGTGGCTTTTGAATTGTGCGAGGGAACAGCTCGAGAAACCCGTCATCCTTACTCTCCCGTTCCCCCTTTTGATCCGTTTTGCGCCTCGGGCAAGAAAGAAAAGGCGTGACACTACAAATGCAATAATATAACGGTCGCTTAAATGTATAAGTACAAAGAAAGATCTACATGCGTACTTTTGTTAGATATTACTTATTTCAACAAATAAGTATATAAGAGAATAGAAAGAGAAACAAAATATTCGAATATAGACACAGTATTGTTTACAATAAAAATATCATGAAAAAGTCGAAACACTTGTAGAAGTAACACGGTATATCATGCAATTGCTGTTGTAATGATACTTTTTCTTACTCAACGACGCAAAAAGGGGACATACTCATTTAAATTTCAATTATTTTTTTACTCGTTTCCTTAAAGTGCATAATATATTTTAACTATATATTTACAAAAATACGTTTTTATTAGATATTACGCACAAATATCTATATAAAAAAATATTACTTCTTCAACATTCTTCTAATATTTAATTAATTTAAAAAATAAATACAGAATTGTTCATAAAATACGAATATCCGTTTTACTTTAGAAGAATCTTTATGTATTTTATGCATTTGTTAAAATATTTAAAATAGATATAAAGAAAATTATATAAAATAATAATGAAGACAATTAATGCCTTAACTGGATCTTTTATACAAGTATATTGTTTAAATCTTAAAATTATGGAAGTATTTGGCTCTCTCCTGATGGAAAAAATTCTCAGTCAAGTACATTAAAATAAGAATAACTATTACTATTTTACCCACCGTACTTTCCCCACTATGATCTCTTACTGTTGTCTAATACTGTTGTTTTCTGTTTAAGAGTAACGTTCTTGACAAAGTGCCTTCTATTATTCTCTCATATTCATACAGACTACGAAAGAATAATAGACGTGCCTGTTGATAGTGAATTAGTTAGAAATTAAATATTCTGCAATTAAAATAACACTTTTACAACATACATCTTTAGGTATGTAATCTAGCCTTTTCACCCACACATGCAGAGAGAGAGAGAGAGAGAGAGAAAGAGAGAGAGGAGAGGAGAGGAGAGAAAAGGAGAGAAAACATAATATTTAAATACATAACTTGCGTTTGCTTTATTAATATTACATATCAATATTAATATAATACACACTAACAAAATGGCTTCTACAATATTGCAAAAATTAAATAATACATTATTCGTACTATCATCAAAATATATACTGAGCATACTTTATATTTTCCATATTATGGCTACGTAGTAATTCCAATAAGAAATTACATACGTAACAAATCACACAAAGAGTGCCTTAATATAAATAAAAGAAATATAACTATAATACATATTGCTTTTTGTGCAATTTTTATAAATTAAGTTTTTTCGTCAATATAACAGATTGCTACTTAATCAACGTACGTGTTATTTAACATTAATGGTCCTTACTTTTTATAGAATTTGTTAGGAAAACTAATTTCTATATAATTTACATAAAAATTAAGTTATTATATTATCTCTAATAGCTCATTACAATATTTATCATACTTATTACATAATGTAACAGCTATCACTTTTTTCGTATTTTAATTATTTTAAATAATATCATTAATATGATTTAGATTTTAGATAATTTATTAAAAATACTTTTTAACTTAACAAATTATCAATTTTTATGTGTTTTTCATGAATATTTAGTTATAGCATTTTGCGTTTAAATTCAAAGTAAACATTATAGCGGCAGGAAACGGCAATTTTTGGATTGCAAATTTTTCTATGGACTCGATAAACTTACCGCCTACTACACTTTCAGAAGTCGCAACAAGTATGTATATAAATTTTCATAATTATCTCAGATATATATATATAATATATATATATAATATATTTCATGCCCCTATCACACATACCTACTATGTAATAATAGTTCTGCAGAATGGAATGCGTCCCGTTATATTATAACAATAATTCAAAGCATTCTCCACAGACACTTCTATGAAGAGGATCGTACTGTTGGTAACAAGCATTTATTGTAGTTATAATCGATTAAAAGAATAAATAAAAAAATGTTTGTATTATCTTCTATGCCTGATTTTGCAGCTTTAGGTGGTGTTCTTCAGATGAGGAATGGACGAGTGGCACAAAACGTTATGCCGGAACAATATCCGCCGCGGGTGTCATCATTTATCGATCTCGCTAGATGGTTTAAATGTCACGACCTACAAGTTAAATCAGATCTGATAGCTGTTGGTACAATTATTAACACCGAACCGGATATTTTGTATGAGGAACAGCGTTACGATTCTGTAAGTAATTTGCACATATATAGCAAGACAAGTGGATAACAGAGACTATTTATCTTCAAATTACTCTCTCCTATCACCAGCAAAAACTACCGTTAGTTATAAATTTTAATTTCTTATTTATTAATTAACATAATTGTATCTATCCGCTTATGTCAAAATAAGCATTTGTAAATATTAAATTTAAGTAAATTAAATTAATAAATCTTAACACATTTACTTAAGCGTTAATCATGACCATGATTACGGTCTAAATTGCTTAAACTTTAAGAAATATTTATATGATTTTCAGCCTCTGCCGAGAAGGCACCATCAGTTCCATAGTTTTTCCACTGACGGAGTAGGCGGCCAGTTTGTTAACGATATCATGAGCACGGTCGAATATGAAGGATATTTCAATTTAGCGAGCAAAATTTATATGTGGAATTCAT
>NW_020214727.1:3944-9912 GCF_003070985.1 Temnothorax curvispinosus
AAAGGTGACGTCGATTTAACGTTAATTTGACGTCGAAGAGATTGACAGCTAGTTAAATCGAATTGATCGACGTCTTCGACGTCGAATCACTGTGGATCGACGAACTTTTTGACTGATTATACCTGACTCGACGTTGATAATTATCGACATTGATTCGACGTTGGGTGAGCTATACATTTCTCACTGGAAATCTGAACACTGTTCCTTGAAATGTAAATACATTATAATTTAATTATTTTAAACAAGAGCGATTTAAATTCTAGTATTTTCCTATATAATTGTATGAGAATTTATGTAGCACTATCTAAAACTTAAAAAAATATGTCAAATAATTATACATAGAAAACGCTAAGGTTAAAAAGAATAAATTTAAACGACAGAGAAAAATTTTAAGCATTATTTTTTTTTATAATTACTTAAAGCAAGAACAATCCTAATTTTTTTCGCTACAATAGAATAAGAATTTTTGTAGCGCTATTAATAATTCTGAAATGAAATAATATTACATGGAAACTGATAAAATCAAAAGAATAAAGTTTTAAGGAATAAAGAAACATTTTAAACAATATTTCATCTTACATATTTCAAATCAAGGAGAAAGCAATTATTCACATGCGTTTTCCCACTCGCGCGTATCTCGAAGGAAAAATTAATATCTTTCTCTGCTGAATATTGTCAATGTTGCGCACGTTTCTGTTTTCGAAATCGACGAGTTTTCTCTCGAGAGATATTTATACTACATACAAACTATTTGTCTCGAAAATAGCTTGTGTTAGATTTCAAAAACTATATAGTAACTTCAAGTAAAATAAAGGTGAGGAGAGATCAATTTGTATACGTCTCTCTCACATTAAGTGTGATTCCATTAATGTAATTCTCATCATGATTCCCAGAACGATAACTAAATTACCCGGATCCGAGTAAGCTTTTATTAATTGCAAAATAATCGAACGCATCCAGGAAATATGGAAGTGCGGAAGATTATGGATTAAATTCGCAGAACTTGGCGATGCGCTCCAACTCGGTGCTGAGTTCAACTTCATCCGTCTCTGCAACAAATTGCTTCTCTGCATTTATTTGGCACTACTATACATCATTATTTCACTGTACACAAAGGTTCAAGAGAAATGCAAAAATAATGAGAACGATGTAAAGGTCGTATACCTGGGGTGAGCGGTGACTGCTTTCAGCGTCGTTTCACTCGTTTCCTGGGTGGTCGATATTCTGAGTCGCTAAAGCTTGTAAAGTTTCTAACATCAGATGTGGGTGGGAGTTTGCCAATGACTTGTAACCCTCGGTATTAAGCACATCCGTCAGATGTCTGCAAAAGCACGGATTAGAGATCGCAAGTTCCATCGCGTTCACCCGCGCAGCCAAAAATATAATTTTGATCGTTGGAAGAATAAAATTATCTTTTAGTCGATGAGCTGGTGTACGTTGCGCAAGCACACTTCTCTTTATGTGATGCGACGGCAGACCGTGCAGCATGCTAACAGTATGTGTAAAGGATGCGCTAGCAACGTCTCTGCTTTGTGTGCGTTGCCAGCGCATTTGCTCCACATGCTGTTAACATGCACGGTCTGCCGTCTGGCACCGTTCTCTCTCGCGACATTAACTTACGTTTTAATTATGTCTAGCACTTGTGCCTTCAAATAATCGGCCCTACAGAGATCGGCAAGTATGAGGATCTTTGCCACGTTCTCAATAGTCAACCGTGTGCCAAGTATTTTCTCGCAGATTACTTTTAAATTTTTTAGTTCATATTTTTCCGCTGCGTATAATAAGTTCGGCATTTTCTCCAACTTCTCCACTTTACCGGTGTAAATAAATTGCAACATTTCTCTCACGGTTTCAAAATCCATGTCTTCGATTTTCACGTTGTTTCGTTTTTCGGTCATCTCGCTTTTGAACATTGCCGAAAAGACGCGACTTTGTGCAGCGAGAATTGCTTTGTGTGCCTTGATCTCTCTTCCATCGACAAGAACTGTTATGTCGCTAAATTCGGAATTTTCGAAAAGCAGTAACCCGACATTATCAAGTTCGCATTTCGATATTTCAAACGGTATCGTTACTGGATCGTTACTGGATGTTACATTATCCATTACGCTGATCTCACAGAATATCGTGAGTTTGTCGTCTGACAGCAGCCCGTTGTCTAGAAGAGAGTCTCTCCTGATGAATTGTTCATAGCCCCAATCTTGACCGCAAATAAATTGATGCATGTTTAGTTTCATTTTTATTATTTCTTCTCTTTTGGCATTGAGAATGGAAAGTTTGCACTTTGCTTTTACAGCCTGCGATTCCCTGCACGAAACGAGCATGAGAAATAACCCCAGGTAGTTTTTGCTCTCTGCTTTAGCAGAGCCCTTAGGATACATTCTTAGGAACCATTTGAGATTTTCGTTGGCCCCTTCTGGAAATATAGAAGACTCCAGTTTCTTTTCTAATTCGCAGCATACACTAAAATTCTCGATTGTCCATTCAAATAATATTTTCTTCATTTGGTAATTCGTGCGACATCTTGTAACAATATTCGACGGGCCGAAGAGGACACTCTGCAGGCATTTGAAGTGAAATAAAAAAATTATGTGCAATACGTTTTCTAAAGTTCTCATAATATATGTCTATTACTTATAATTTTAACAAAGTTGGTGAAAAGTGAATAACTAAAATTGTGTCTTAATCCTGGGTATACACATTAATTGGGGTCTTCGAGACTCCAGATAAAGTTTGAAATTCTACCATTGATAGAATAAATAAATAAAGGAGATAGGACCGTCTGCCTTGTAAAAAAAAAGTTTGAAGTCTCTTCAATAGCTAGCAACTCTGCCAAAGCAATTAATTGTTTGTTGGTTTTGCAACAATTAATACTTAAAATAAGTCTGGGAGCTCTCAAACTCCAGTGTGTATTTCGTGTAACTTTCTTTTACGAGTAATGTAATAATAATTAATAGTATAATGTTAAAGCCAAATAGCGCGCGTGAAGCGGGTGTCTATAATGTCTAGTAATAATTAAACAAATTATGAAAGATTAGAGGGCAAAATTGATGTGTTATAGAAAATAAATTAGTAGTCAATTCTTATTGAATAAATACCGCGCCACGGCATGGTGAACGAGATTGCTACTTGTCGCGGCAAGGTTTGGAAGAGTAATGTAAATTACTCACGGGGGTGACCTCCGACGGTCGGCCAGCGCCAGCGTCCGGCGTCTTCGGCAGAACCCGATGCTCTTCTCTTTTCGACATTTTTCGATTACTACACTAAAAAAAAAAATGTTTTTACTTTTGGTAAATATATTTACTAAAATTAGATTTACTTAATTTAAATTTTAAAAAAGGAATAAAAAAGTGTGCAAATTAGAAACTTGCACATTGCTTCCTCATTACAGATCGCTACCATTGCTTTTATTTTATTTCGCTCACAAAGCTCCTCTTATGAAGAAGCTTGTATTTTATTTTATGCATAATTATTAGTATATTTATTAGTTTGTCTTCCTCATAAAGGAAGCTTTATGAGCGAAATAAAATAGAAGCAATGGTAGCGATCTATAACGATGAGGAAGCAATGTGCAAGTTTCTAATTTGCACACTTTTTTTAATTTTAAATTTAACTTTTTTATGAATTTAAAAAGGGTCAGCTTAGTAGCACAAGTGGAGTTTTACAATTGACGCAATGTCAAATCGATGTTAACTTTGGAAGTTCAGGCTAACATGGTCCATATGGACTTCGCATATGGATCTTTGATCGCGTATAAAGCTGGATCTAATCAACCAAATCTTAAAGAATTATATATGAAATAGGGATAGAAAAGACTGAAAAATGTAATACAATTAGAAATAACCTGACATCTCAAAATTTGCGAAAGTTAGAACTGCCACATTTTTCAAAAAATTCACAATTTTATAAAAAATAAACCCCTTTACCGATCATCGTCAAATTCAATACCAACCTTCCTTTAATAATACTCTATATTAAAAAAAAATTGAGCCGAATATCTTAAAATTTGCGGAAGTTAGAGCAACAACGAGGGGAAAGCTGCGGATGAGAGAACGACTTTTGCAACCGGGATTGATTTGCACCGGGAACTCGTGGTGAATTTCACGGACACTGTCGTGGTTCGAATCGCTCGGGCGTCGGTTGTCTGCCGCAAACGCGTGACGGAGATCTTGCCGAGCATCGACTTGATGCCCTTACGACGAAAATCTTGCGGTCGAACGGAGAAAATCTTGTCCGCGAGGCAGACTACGAGCGCAAACGCGACACGATAACAGTGATCCGAGGCGAGCTCACTTGATGAGCTCGATGGTCACTCTCGTAGAGAATATAAGGTAACCATCTCCGATAGAAAACGATTAAAAACGGCTATATCTGTATATATCGTTTTTAATCGTATCTTATCGGTTCTATCGTTGTGCAGTTAATAAGACATTTACGATAGGATTCCAAGTATTTTGTAACACGTGAGTTTCTGATGGAGTATCGTAAATAATGATTCACTATAACCATATTAAAAACGATAGAAACTGATGTGCAGCTGATAAGACATTTACAATAAGATCCTTAGTATTTTGTAACGTGAATTTCTGATAGATTATATCGTAAATAAACGATTCACTAACTATATTAAAAACGATAAGAAATGTTTTATCGTTTTCTATCGTTGGCGGTTTTCAGGGAAGTCTCTTGACACACAACGCATTTTGCTGAGCATCGGTAAGTAAAGCGTTATGCTTTACGCTTATTTACTTACCGATTGAAATAACTTCAATAGAAATTAATAAATATTTTACTCCGCATTTGCGCACGTGCATCAAATATCTGAATTGATGTACCAACTTCCGTTGGTTTCAATTTTTAAAACTATTTTATGCAAAGAAATGTGTTATATATAGTATTGTGTTATACAATTAACAATTATTAGTATAATTTGTACATACTATATGCGTATATTTGTGAAATTTCAATAAATTTCCTATAAATTGCAAACGTTTGGTATACTTCGTGGTTTACTATGCAATGAACATTAGACACACCTACCAATGATTCGTCGACATAATAAGTACTGTTGTGAGCTTGCCTTCTCCCGTAAGCACAATAAATCGATAAATAATAGTACTCCAGGATGAAAAGTTTAAAACACGATATATATTATTTGTTTTACTCAAGGTATTAAATTAGCGTAATTAAATAATTAAATAAATAATTAAATAATTCTCAATTCTTATCTAGTATTCATATTTAACAAAAATAAATTACGCAAGAAATTGATTAGCTCTAAATCATCGTGATCATCACCGAAACAGTTATTATCGGAAATATTTGCGTGGCTATACGTAGTTCAAGCTGCACCTTTTGTGCACATCGAGACGGCAGTGGACGGATTCTAGCTAAAGCGAGAGTACGTTGACGCCGTCTAAAATTTAAGAACGAGTATTAGCTGAACATTATAAATATACATATTATCATGAATTTATCGGCTAGCTCAAATGTCAATAAGAATTGGCGTAAAACATGAAAAAATGTACCATATGGGAGAATGCTAAATTAAATCGTCTTATCTACAGAGAAAATTGTACATTGCCTATAACTTTTACATGTCAAAAAAATGATTTATCTTTGTATCCACAATATTATTCAATACGCAATTTATTAATAAATTCTGACTTTTTGCTTACATTTTGTTGATCAGTGAGATAGTAAAATGAGAAAAAGTTCTTATCCTTATTAAGGGGATCCTGGAGCCGTATGATTTACCGACATTATCGTTTTTCGATGGATCTTTTAATTGGCTTTACAGAATTGCAAGTTTTTGGTCTAGAATTAAAGTACGCACAAAAATCTAGGGCAGAAAACGCGATTTTATATCAAAAACACCAAAAAATTAAAAATATTACTTATTTGGGCACATACGCAGCTGTCACCTGACGACAATATTTGCTTAAAACAAATATTCTGCAGTTTATACATA
>NW_020214728.1:0-442 GCF_003070985.1 Temnothorax curvispinosus
ATATATATATATATACAATTTAATTTCATTAAATTCCTGTACTAATGAGAATGCTGACCATTTCTATCTGCATGATATATTATTAACCTGATATTAGAATCATTATTAACACCGCTAAAATCACTTTTATTAATATTATTATTAACAAATATATATATATTTACCAAAATTAATATAAATATCGAATGTAAAGCGCCGAAGCGTTACTCACGAATTCGAGAAAGATAAAATTGTATTATGCGCAGCGTAAGGAACACGAATCCGAGCGAGATGCGAGTATTGTATGATCTGAAAGAAAGAAAGAGAGAGTCAGATATACCATATTAACTGTTAGACAAAGAGAGCAATATCTCTTATACTTTAGACATGCTAATAATGACTTTAATTGTACTATCAAATTATTCTACTGTATGTAAAGTATGTCTAAAGAAATCTAAATAAT
>NW_020214728.1:542-1183 GCF_003070985.1 Temnothorax curvispinosus
ACTGTATGTAAAGTATGTCTAAAGAAATTTAAATAATATTCAACATATATTTGCACTTTTTATGATTCAAATATTAAATATTTTCTTCATGATAAAAGTCATAATGAAATTTAATAATGAAAAGAAGTATCGCTCTCAATACAAATCGCCGTTAGATTAGAGAATAAAAATAGAATTCAGACGAGTCACCTGTATGACTCATTCGAGTGAATCTAGTCTTCGCAAGGACATGTCGAAGCAGAACGCCACGCATGACCATATAAGGTAATGAATTTCAAGACACCACCCTATGACTCATTGCTGGCAAGCGAGCCACACCCCTAGAAGTAGACTCACATCCGCTAGGCAACGCCTTATGACTCATTGTAACAAGGTGTGGTCACCTCCCACTACCGTTTCCAAAATTGTATAAAAGCAGAATCTTTCACCCTCTCGACGGAGAGTGTGGAACGAGCCAGGAAAGGTCACATATCTTATACTTGTTCCATCCTCCCACATAAACCACTTGTATCGTAAAAGTTCTACAATAAATATCATACTTTTATATCAAAAGAAAGATAAAGATTATTGGAGATTATTGAATTACCTACCTTCGACGGATCCAAGGAGCCATAATCTACATCGCCGACCAACAGCTAATT
>NW_020214729.1:0-2476 GCF_003070985.1 Temnothorax curvispinosus
TCCAGAAATCAGCATGTTTTTCCACTATACACCATGCCGAATTTTTGCAATCAGTCTTTTGTGTTTTTCCACTAAAATTTCTGTAGCAATCATATTAAATTGGTCTGACAACATATCGAAACTTGGTTTTGCCAAAAACCGATAAGCTTGAAAAAAATTATGTAAGACCTCATTATCTGTTTCCGTTAGACAAAAAATTTTTCTGAGCTTTTTTCAAAATTTTTTGCAAGTATGGATTTACGTAGCGCAATAGTTCTTGCAGTAAGATGAATATGTTCTTCACGATTTGCAATTAACATTAATGTAATTCTTGATAACTTTACATAAATTTGATTTTTTAAAAATCAACATATGCCGCAAAATACAACCAATTATTACAAACTTGTCTAGTTCATTTAATCTGTTTAATTCCAAGTACATTTGACGAAACATGTAATTAATACTATCAGAATCACTGTCTCTTTGATGAATTAAAGGCTATGAAGAACTATTTCTTAACGTTTGAGAAACAAAGATCCAGATCTTCAATAATAAGCAAATCATCTGGAAAGTCGTTTAAAGGTAATACAATAATTTTGCTTTGTAATAATTGATTTTCTAAATCAGTCTCATTTTGAATGTCTCCCAAATGGGCGATTTTGTTCGATTTTTCTACTCTTTCCAACTTAAAGCCGCACATTCTTAAGGCTCCTGGGTACCTGTCGCGGCCATATTGAATCGTGACGTCAGAAGCGAGAAAACGACACGTTGACAATTCTTGCGTGGTACTTCTAAATAAAGAAATATTTGAACAAAATAACACTTGAGATCACTTCAGGACACTTAAAAAATACTTCGAGTTGAATCCCTTTCCCTTGATAGTTATTAAACAACCGTAAAACGAACGTGATACGAAGCCTGATGTATGATCCCAATCATGGGGGAAAACACACGCGATCTGCCAACTCGGAAGAAGTGGTAAAGACTCCTTGAACGTAGTACATTCCTTGCTAATCTGAAGAACTCGAGGTATTTTCAAAGTTTTATAAGTACATTACACGTCACAGCACTAGCATGAAGCGAATAATAACGAAGTACCACGCAACAAAAAATAGGTTGTCAACATGTCACAGAGAACAGAATTCTTCATGAGAGAGAGCGAGACAGAGTTCTTAGAGCGAGTTCTTATTTCTACCGCGACGATACGTCGCCACCGTCAACGCAGAGTTCCTGACTCAGGGACCAAGAGCCTTAATAAATTTTGAATATGAGGACGAAAAAGTAAAACAATATCTTCTTTTATTTCATCAAACGAACTATCTCGTTCTATTTCAAGAGGTTCATCAGATATACCTAAAATAAGTATAATTATGACACACACATGTACATTATACTGAGATTGTTCAATAAACACTTACAATTACTAAAAGAAACCGCAGTATCGGTAGAGACGAGATTTTTACATTAGTACTTTTATTTTAATAAGAGTATGAGATTATAATAATACCAAGTATTATAAATGAAATATCAGTGAAAAATTAGCGGAAATCTTATTACTCAATGCAAGTGATTATGAGTGTCTGGTAATAATCGCCGGACCTCTTGTATACAAGTAGAGTGAGTTAAACCGAGTATAAAAGCTCTTTATCATTTTGCGAAATTCGCAATACTTATTGAGATATTAATTGAAAAAGATCGGCCAATTCACGCGCGTAGAAGCCGCGCGGCCTGAAGAGACGTCCCACTCTCCCACTGCCGTAACCCGAAGCCAGCGGCAGTGCCCTTCCCATTGCTTCGCCGCGCGTTTAGTATTAGGTAACGGGAATGGGAGAGTGGGACGTTTCTTCAAGCCGCGCGGTTTCTACGTGCGGGGATTGGCCGATTTTTTTCAATTAATATCTCAATAAGTATTGCAAATTTCGCAAAATGATAGAGAGCTTTTCTACTCGGTTTAACTCACTCTACTTGTATACAAGAGGTCCGGCGATTATTACCAGACACCCTGTATAATGTGACAACGATTACTATTCATTTCTTTAGCTTGGATCTCCATAGAAATATTAAAATTATAACGTCAATTAAACGACTCAACTTTGTAATATATGATAATAATCATGCAATATATTCGGTGTCCATGAAACGCATACTGGCAGTAGTCGAGAATAAAGAAAATATATTACATCACTGTACTAATATTGCGATATACACAAATGTGACATAGGTATATGTATAATGTCGCATGTACGCAAAATAAAAGACTGCTCTACAGACAAGTACTTACCGGTATCTTGCTGCTTTTCAGGAAGTCCAACAACGCTTCAAGAGCTCCCCCAAGGTTGACGCCTGAACGTAAACTTGTTCAGCTAGTCAAATGTTTCTTAGAGCACTCGATAATTCTTTTGCTATTTCTTCTTTCATAACGTCAATTTCATCTGGTTTTTGTGCAACTTGCTTTATTCCTACATGCAAATATTAATTTGTGTTATTCGTTTTATTC
>NW_020214730.1:0-324 GCF_003070985.1 Temnothorax curvispinosus
CGCTTGAAGTTGGAAAAATCCAACTTCTCTTTCTTGACGCTGGCATCATAGTGATGTCACGTGACGTCGCTCAACGCTGTTTTTCAGCGTCCCATGAATTGGCACCTTTACGCAAATGAATCAACGCAAGGCTTACAGTTCACAAAATGTAAAGTAATCGGGAAATCTAATACGAACACGCGCAACGGTTGTACACAATACGGTAACCGACGCGACGAAGGGGTAAGTTGAGACGAGGTGAAATTCCTGACGATGAATGTAAACAATTGTAAGAACTTCGAATTGCGTCTAGGCGGCGAGACGCCCCGGTCATGACGGAACACA
>NW_020214730.1:424-1000 GCF_003070985.1 Temnothorax curvispinosus
ACACTAGCGCAATAACACACGGCCATAGCCGTCGCGTGCCCGATAGAGTGACTCTAATAAAGAACACACTTGTCGCGAAAGAGATTTATCCGAATGACTTCGGACGTGCTCGAAAAAGCAAGCAATTGCGTGGTACACGCTTATCCGATAAATCGGATAGATGATAAACAGAGTACTTACCGTTCGTTGCCAGATCGTCAAGGACGATGACGACAAGGGATCCCAGCACGGAATGCTCTGTCCGAGTCAGAGATGCCAATTTTGAGCCTCTGCCCGCTGCCAGCACGCGTGGAGGGGATAACTCGGCCGGCTTCGTACGATTAGAAGAGCGCAGACATACATATCTGCCGTCTCTTTCTTCCCCGAGCGGCTCGAGCGCCGCTGTAGACCGTAGGCGCCGTAGCATTGGTTACCGACTTATCTCGTGCGTCTATTGTATCTCGCGTATCTCCTCAGATGATAATAAAATATTGTAAGATATATATTAATGATGATAACACAGATGATAATAAAATATTCTTTCCCATTTTAGGCGCGGGATACTATCGTGTCTCTTAATTATTGTACAATTAAAAG
>NW_020214731.1:0-7217 GCF_003070985.1 Temnothorax curvispinosus
AAAAATGTTACGCCCAAGCCAACAGTGAGTCTGTGACTCTCTCAGACACTTATTCACACTCGCGCACTCACGAAAATAACGACGATTTATACGATCGTCGTGACGAAGTGACGAACTGCACGCTTTAGCTTGGAGTTCGAAAAGCATACCGGGCGACACGCACGCAACAGTATTAAGTATACATACTCCTACTGTGGGGTACACGATTTCTATGCACTCTTCGATTCTGTGATATCTTTCTTCCATTTCTTCTTCTTACACTGTGCTCTACTTGCGCTTGCGAACGTTTTCACACTACTGACTTAACTGACTGCAGAGGACTGAACCAGAGCTCAGAAAAGTAATTAACATAAAATATATCTAGCATTACAATAGCGAGAAAGGATTCGTTGGAGCATCGACACCACATAGGCGAGCGTCGCCGGAGCATCGCTTCATAGTTTACGATATACGATATACCTTAAATTTCAAGCGGCCCGAGTGATTCGAGTCGAACGTCGCATATACGGCTCGAATGGAAATGCGTGTAAAGTAATTAAGTCATGATTTATATTTTAAAAAATTACATTTTTTATTCTTCTTCTTTTACATTTTTTTTTTGTTTTTTTACGTACTACGGTAGCGCACTAATAAATAAAGCTGTGAGCTCACAATCGACGAGCTGATGTTTATCGAAGGCATCGATATCGCGTATTACATTCAATACTTGCGTAGGATCCGTTACAGTGGACGCGATTTTGGAGAATTGCGTGAACTTGACATCGACCGTTTCGACAATTCTACCCAATCGCGTCGATGCACAGATCAAGATCGAGCATACGGTGTAACGTCGATTCGGTCATCGTTAACCGTACGTTTAAAGACTCGAGACGTACGAGTTTGACACCGTTAATCGTACAAATTCTCAATGTTAGCGGTCCAACGCTTATAAAATCACACGTATCTTTACAGGATCGAATAAAATTCTGAATGTTCCGTCGTTGTTCGTAGAATCCCTTCCACGTTTCGAGGGACAGTATCAATTCCGTTTCTCGATGATCTCCTACGGCGATCTCCACGTAACTCGGTAGACCCACGTTAACGCCAACTTCAAGGAATTTGTATCCCGTAGCCGTCAACGCGTATCGTCTGCTGAGTATACGAACCGCGCGACGCTTCAACGAAATGCTGTAAAAATAACGAAATTAGTAATAAAAAATAATACAATTTATAATTTGCAATTTAAAAAAATATAAAGCTATAATTTAAGAAAAAAACGAAAAACTTACTTGTTACACTTGTTCTCGTACGATGGAGTTTCATCATCATCGTGAATCGGTACGTAATAATTCATACGTCTACTGCCACTGTTACCGCCGTTGCTTCCTTCAACGAAATACATTTTTTCTCTCGGTTATGAGAAGTGAACACCGTTCGCACAAGCAGTCGATACGAGACTAGTCGTATAAAGTTAATCGAATATACGCGGCAACTTCTAAAACTATGATGAAGGAGGGGGGAAATTAATGTTTCTCGAACGCGCAATCAGCGCTCTGAAATTTAGGAGAGGGGGCTAAGGTAGGATGTTTTTTTTTTTATTAAGACGTATATCGCCCCCTCCCTTCCGCATGACATCAACCGCGAAACATGTTCAGACATGTTCGCAGAAACCTGATACCCCCCTCGAAGCTATCGAGTTAGAATTCGTCACGTATACCTACTTATTCTTTAATTTTGTACACTATCGACCAATGGGCGAAAGGAAATAAAACATTGTAAAATTTACACATACATATAAAATTTATTTTTTAAAAAGATGAAAATTTTTTCTAACGTTTCGACCACCAGTTAAATATTTTTAATACATTTTGCAACGCGCAATTCTTAACGTGTTTTCCACATTGCATAGTATTGGTAGCATCTAGAATATTTAAAGATTCGATATCTTCGTAATCCGCATCCAGAGTCTCGATGTTTAGGTTTTTTCTCGCTTTATTTTCAAGCAGATCTACCAGCCATTCTCGTTTCTGGCATCCCTTGACATAGACGAGAGTCGGCATCTCGTCGTCGTCGTCGTCATCGTCATCGTTGTTGTCCTCTTCCTCACCGAGCACGGCTGACGTAATTAAACGCTTCACCTTGCTGTACGGCACGTTTCGACGAACGTTGGTGCGGACATGAAGAAATATCTCTTTTTGTTCGATGCGTGAATCGAGAGGAATGACGCGCGTTTCGCGACACTCAGACTATTTTGCGCACTACGTTGGTCAACGGATTGTACTCGATCACGCGATCGTGTATGATGTACGCGGAGGTATTCGGCACGTTCTCCATGCAATTGAATTCTAGTCTGACATCCACGGTGGCGTTTTTGACGGATTTGTTTTGTCGAGAGCAATTGATGGTCACGAACGGGCCGTTACGTAGAAAAGTCGAAACGGTGAGACTCGGCTCGAGATATTCGTATCCGTAATAGCCCTTGCAGAAACGCGCGTACATATCGTACAGAATCGCCCATCTGTGTTTACCAAAGTCCAAATTCAAATCGTCGTACGGATAGACTTCCGAGTTTAGATAGAGTTTCACGTTGGTCAATTTGCAGTCGTCGAATCGGCTCGTGTCCGCGGACATGACGTTCTTCCGACCCGTTTGCAGAGCGAAGACGACGTATCGCGGTTTCTCGAGCTGAGTTGCGGTCTTAATGGCCCACGAGTGCTTGGTCGTGTTCTGCAACGGGGGATACTCGTACAGATCCTACGAACGGAAACCCATACTTAGATATCGTCCGTTTTCCAAGGCGCGCAACATCGACAGCTTGTTGACCTCGCTCAATACCACGTGAGGCATTCGCCACTGTATCTTGAGTAGTTTGACAGTAGGCTCCAACGCGAGACTTCCCACCAGACAATTGTTGTCGTTGCGCGATCGTATCAAGATCAATTCGTGACAAGCGTTGATCACCACGCGTTTGTAATCCTCGCAAAATCCCAGTAACAAGTTGAGCGGTACGCAGAAATTGAAATATCCGTTCGGGTTATTATGTGGTTCCCAGCCCGCGTTTCGCAGGATCACGCTTCTGTTGGACAATACCGTTACGTAGTTCTTGAGCGTGCTGGTTATTCCTACGTTTCTGCAGTGATCAATCTCCACACCGTCGAGCTCGTATCGAATTTCATCGAACATGAACGCGACGCAATTATTCCCCAATACCACGTTATCGGGTTGGTCGGCTGCTCTGATCACCGTCAATGTTTCTTCGACGTAGAAAAAACTTTCGCACGGCAACGTATACAGATCCTGCTGTTGTATGGATATTCGTATCTCGTCGTTATACTCGAACGTTGTGATGGCGTACGGGTTGTACGTGTGAGTCTCGATCTTGACGATGCGATCGTCAAAGACCGACTCGCCTCCGATGTTAAGAATTTTAGTCATCGTTCAGATGTTTTGTACCGCGAATCCCAGAGATTGTAAAAATTTAACGTTCGATGCGTTGAGCTTCTTTCTTGTATCTGTTATCGTCTTTGTTTTAACGCTACCAAATATCGATTTGATGATATCGTCGATCGTCGCAGTCGTAAAGATATTCTTATCTGTCGCGTGTTCCGAGTCGTTCAACACGAGCATGTCACACGTCGCGCGTTATTGCTGTCGCCGTCGTACGTGCAATCTGACGGTAATCTCTTCTCCTCGAAAATCGAGCAATTGTCCGTCTTGATCCGTGACGCGTATCGTTAGATCCGTAACGCTTCGCGCAATGATCGGCATGTAAATGATCTGTGTGTGTGTGTGTGTGTGTGTGTGTGTGTGTGTGTGTGTGTGTGCGTGTGTGTGTGTGCGCCGGCGTTTCCGATATTTTATATCCCGGTGGTACGCTCGGTGAAAATTTCGTGTATCGTGTGAACACGTTTGCCGTTGTTGTACGCACCCGCGGTCACGTTACACTCCACGCGGATAATGTTTACGTTGATAATATTAATCGACGCGTCCGATTCGTGCCACTGTCCCGGCTGCAATATACGCTTCGACGAGAATCCCAACAGCGATCCAACGTTGTTCGGTTTGTTAAAGTTTACTTTGAAAGCGCACTTGATCTCGCTCTTCATCGTATTGTAATTTGCGCGGAGCACTATCGGGTATTCCGCGGCCTCGTCTTCGTAGCCGTTCGCGCGAGCGGTCGCCTCTCGCGCGATATTCGCGACCGACGTACGATCATCGTTGGAACGATTTACGCGTCGCGGGCGTTTTCGTGAAATTTCGCGTTTCAAAAGTTCATGTATAGCTCGTATCTCGTACGATCCCTCGGAAATCGTAATTTCCGTGTCATCCTCGTCGAAATAAAATTTATTGTTCGAAAAATTCACGTTCGGAATCGTGTGACAAGTCTCAAAACACGTTAGACCGAGCTCGTAGTCACCGTCGCTCAGATCTACGGCGGGAAAATAGTGCTCCGCGAAAATGCTGCTTTTCCCGGTCAGCGTGAACATTATAGACATATCGGCGGAAACTGTTAACGAATACTGAGTCACCACTGCGCACCGTCAGGCTTTAAATTAGCGTCGATCGTCCGGAGAAATTGCAGGCACAATTGTCCACAGATGTTCTGATCGTATCGCTGATAAGACGTGCAATTGTACTCAATCTTCGTTACGCTCGGTCCGAAATATCGCACCAATTCTTTCGGCGGTCAAAGATTGCCGAAACTGTCGAAATATACGACTCGATCTTCCCTCTTCGCGTACGCTACCCAATGAGTACCGGGACCCGCTGTATCGTCCAAATTCACGATACCGCTCTCGTTTCTACGTACACCGCCGATCGGTAACGAATCACGCATGAAGACACTTCTGAGGAACGGTATGCGCATACGCCTTGCCAGTCGATTCAATTGTACGTTAGTCGTAATGCCCGCGGGCATATTTAACGTCTTTTTGACGTTTTTTTTTTCGACGCTACTCCTCGCCCGCGTTTGTGCGGGCCGAGATACAGCCCTCGTCCATATTTTTACGGAGCGAGATAAAGTCCGCGACCTTCCACGGCGCGATTGTGACGCTGCATTTCTTCCAGCTGACGCCGCGCGGTTTGGTGTCGTTCACGGCCTTTACGATTCCTGCCGCTCCGCCGGCCAGAGAACCGAGAACTCCCAACAACGGTAGAATCGGCAATACGCCGCCTCGTTTTGCTGTCGGAAGTATCTGTTTTTTTGTTAGCTTTTTTTTCTTTACCGTTTTCGATTTTTTTGTTTTCGTTTTCAAGCCTATTCCGAGCTTCGTTTTAGCCTTCATGGTCGCCCAGACGGCTGTAGCGGCAGCTCTCTCTCCAAGAGTCGAATCTCTCGCGGTAATGCGTTTTCGCGCTTCCGCAGCGAGTATCTCGTCCGCCGCGTGTCTCTCGGTGAGATCGCGGTTACGCGAATAGGCTATGTCGTGCCAGAGAGAAGAATGAGAGACAACACGGCCCGGTTTTAGGTGATCCGCGAACGCGATACGCCTTCTGCGATCGACGTAAAACGTGCACATGAACTACGTAGCCAACGTCCGCGTTCGTGCCACGGGGTAACGCATACGTGCACGATTTAGGTTGCGTTCCGTGCTAATGTCGGTAACTCAAAGTTATTGATTTTTCGTTATGTGAGCGAGCGAGAAGGTATAAGAATGAGCGAGATGACAATAAGAGCGAGCGAGACAGTAATTGGAGTGAGCGAGATGAGAATAACACATGCAGAAGGCTCGGGGGTGGGGATCTGATCGAGGATCGAGCATCGAGTCTTTTCCTTGCGCGCCGTTGTTCTTATCTCGCTCACTCTTGTTACTGTCCTACTCGATCTTATTGACGACTCGCTTGCTCTTATACCTTCTCGCTCGCTCACGTAACAGCTGTGTTTTAAGATCGACACGCTTTAGAAATTAATGCAAATTATCACATTTAACATTTTTTATATATACCGGCATACACATGTATACATTTCTCAATTATATTACAATAAACGATTTACGACAACGAATCGAAAATAATTTTATTCAATGCAACTCGTTATAACTGTTACTCATTATTATATATACTTATAGTATACTACTGTTACTACGTTTACGCGAGCGTTACTTCTGTAGTAACTTACGACATATCACTCGTTTACGCGGAATAAATTATCGTAAGTTACTACAGAAGTAACGCTCGCGTAAACGTAGTATGTGACACTTATATATTATACTGTTTATATGTTGCATCCAGTAGTCCACCGGTCATACTTTTTCTAACGCGACGATATATGTACACGCAATTTATTTATTTTTTTTTTAAGCAGGAAGGAAAACATGGCTGACGCACAGCCGCGTCGGCCGTCCGGCGGAGTAGTGTGGGGTTTGCACCCACTAAAAACCCTTCCCCTTCATTCAACAATATTAAGATTTGTAATATAAATAGTTAATACATTAATATCTTTGAAAAAAAATATATACGTATATGTATATATATATTTTTTTTTTATCAATTTTTATCATTTTTTTTAGAAAAAGAAAAAAACGACATATTTTACATAATTTTACTGAACAATGGCTTGGTTACAGTACCGAAACAATGGTTAACTGATGACAAGGAGTATACATTTTGGCTATCCGTTGTAAATACAGTACAAAGTATCAATTTAATTAAAAGATCTTGAAAGCAAAATTAATTCAAATCAATTTGCATTATAAGTGTCGTAAGTATAAGTACTATAGTAGATATAGGTATAATTATAATATAATTATTTATGACATGTAAAATGGATAATAGCACTAGCGTTTATCCATTATTCTCGTTTTAATAACAAGATCATAACATAATCTCCAAAATGTAGATTTTAGTTGAAATAAATAAAATAGTATATTAAAATAATGAAAACTTCGTAGTTTCAAATAATTATAATGCCAAGCAAAAATTTGTCCTTTTGAGAGTATATTTCTTTCTTTCTAATAATAAAACAAATATGTTGTTGATATTTTGTTTATCACATTGTTTTTAAAACATATAAATGTAAATGATAAATTTTTTATCCGATTATTTAAATTTGCGGACAGCGCGGCGTAAGTATTTAAATTTGCAACCACAAAGTTTCAATCTTTTTTATATTAAATTTGCTATTTTATTTATTTTAAGTAAAACTTACATTTTGGAAATTACATTATGATTTTGTTTTTACAATGAAATCTTACTCTCTTAACATTTTAATTTAATATTGGATAAAAATGTAACAGGAT